>NC_091846.1:57033727-57336757 GCF_037783145.1 Equus przewalskii
GTGTTTTAATCCATTTTCTTCTTCTTCATGATTCTGCCAATTGTCTTTATTGGTGTTCAAAAATGAACTATTGTCTTCTCAAACAGACTTCATATTTCTAGTTAGTTTTGTGAGGAAGATTAGTGCTGAGCTAACGTCCGTTACCAATCTTCCTCTTTTTGCTTGAGGAAGATGGTCCCTGAGCTAACATCTGTGCCAATCTTCTTCCACTGTGTATATGGGATGCTGCCACAGCATGGCTTGATGAGAAGTGTGTAGGTCCACATCTGGGATCTGAACCTGCAAAATCTGGGCTCCCAAACCAGAGGACACAAACTTAACCACTATGCCACTGGGTCAGCCCCATATATTTCTAGCTTTTTATCACGACTTACATGAGAAAATTATATTTTACAGTTTTATTATACCACCAAATAATTTATTAAATTAGGCTTTTTGATGGGGTGTTGCAAAGCTTATTCTCTCTTCTCTTTCTTCCTGAGGTCACAAATGGAGAGAAATGCTGCTTGCTTACTGTGGGATATTCTAGTCTCCCTCTCAGGGATGTTGGTGCAAAAAAGGACAATAGGAACACAAATCACAAATCGTCTAAAACTGCAAAGAATCTTCCAGCTGTGTCAGTTTTGAGCATCTTGGTTAGTCAGGCTAAAAATACAGTAATTAGAGTTTTATAACTGACACCTTACTCTTTTCAACTCTGTGCCTACAACTCCCTAATCTCGATGCTAGATATTTGGAAGATTGGGCTCTATGATTTTTTTTCAAGTTAATTTTCTAGAGCAGTGTTGTGCAAGAAAAGTTTCTGTGATGATGGAAATGTTCTATACCTCTGCTGTCCTATATAGTAGCCGTTGCCGTGTGTGGATACATGTGGATCCACCTGTGTGGATACTGAGTGGTTCAAATGTGACTAGTGTGACAGAGGAACTAGTTTTTAATTGTATTTAATTTTAATTAAAAAAATTGAAATAGCTACACATGGCTAGCAACTGCTGTATTGGACTATAAAGTTCTAGAGTTATGTTTTTCAATTTTCAATATCTTGCTTCTAACAGTCGTACCATTTTTGTAAGCATGCCTGAAGTGAGGGATTATTCTCAAAACTGAGAACCTTTAAACTTTGTACTTAAAGTCATGGTTATCAATTTTATACAAAATAACTGATATGATTGTCAGCCTTTACCACCTCTGGTAAGGTCTTAGAATTGTATTGATGATATTAACTCTGTACATGAGTCCATCTGTATCACAAGGGGCTCTCAATTTCTACTTCCATGCTTGGCCTATTTTGAATGATCTTAGCTATTTCATTACCCCGTGTGTGTGTGTGTGTGTGTTTGTGTGTTTGCGCCTGTCTTCTGTGTGTTCAAGCTATACTGAAGGGCTGGTGATGCTGGAGATCCAGAAACACAACTAGAGTTAAGACTGAATTCACATATAGAGATTTCACAGACTATCAAGGAGACGCTCCGAGCAAATTAACAAGGAAATGACCACTAATATCCAGACTATGAGAACACAAATTTCATGTGCTTTTAACATTTCGGTGGTTATTTTAATAGTGCCCTTGTTCTTTTCTAGATCAAAGGAAAGTTTGTGACCATTTCTGAAGGAAAATAAATTGTAGAGCTTGTTAAATTTAGCTTCTGATATTAAGTATTTTGTATTTGTTTTATTTTCAGAAATGTGAAATTTATTTCTATGTTAACTTTCTCAGATTGAAACAATTAGAAGAGAATGTTTGCCTGTTCCTTTAGGTCATTTCCTCTTTTGCTCTTGCTGTTGCCTGTGCTGCTTTAATTTGTAGCCAACTTTTCACGTGTGTTGCACATTGCAGAGAGAAGCACATTAAATCCTACAGTGAGGATGTTAGATTCGCGTGGTTTGTGAGAGAATTGCCCACAGTGAGCATGGAATAAAACCAGTGGAAGCCCTAGCACTTTACGCTTTAGGGTCAGTTTAGATAATAGTATGAATCATCTTGATCTACATAGGGAGTGGCCCTACCCAGTTTCTCTCCAAAGCAGTGGGTCCATAATTATTACAGCTGATTTAGAATCATTTTGGAAAGAGTTCTCAATTAAGGCATGCTAGACAGCCACTGAGAATCTGCACAGTAAAACTCAGTTTAGAAGGAATTAGTTAAGGTTATTCCTCCAAGTCGCCTTTGCCGTGTCTTTGGCTTATAGAACTGGAGCTCACAGAGTGATGGTAGAGAAAGAGAAGTGATTAAACCATCAAATGCAAAGTGATAAGAGCTGCATGGAATAAAACAGGTTCATGAATGGAGAGTTCCTGATTTCCTACAGCCCTGAGGATGAAATCAAAACGAATGCGGACTCTTGTCAGAATCAAGATTAGATATTAGAATAATTTTGTATTTATATTTTACATTTCCAACTTTTAGCAGAAACACAGGGAGCAAAAGCTGAATAATAAAGAGAAAAGGAACATAGTACTGACTACAGTATTTTAGTAGGTGACTCGAATATGCCAAATAGAAGTACAATTAGACTTAGGAGCACCAATGCCTGATGTACTGAGACGTAGTCTTCTATGGCCCTGAAGGGTGACCAGATCCTTATCAAGGGACAGAGGCCAATTTATTCAAGATTATGTGCTGCATGAAGAAGGCACTAAATAAATATTAAATCTGCCTGAATGAAGATGAGTAAATTGGCCTCTTTCAAGAAATGGTAGATGTACTTCTTTCACTTTCTTTGGTCTAATTTCAACATGATTGCATTTAGGGAACAGAACATATTTCAAATAAAGTTCTGATACTCCTAGGTATAAAGTTCTGATATTCCTAGGTATATTTATTCACAGAGATTTCACAGATATTGTCTGAAAATGGAAATGTGCCAAAGAGATGGCATCAATTTAGCATTTGGTCTTTGACCCTCTGCTCATCATCTCCCTCCTCATTTCAAGCCTAATTTTTATCTGTTAGAATTCTCCATAACATAAAATTATAGAAAAAGATCGTAAAGAGTAGTATTCTTATACAGTACTTAATTTTTTATATATATTTGGAATATTTCATAATATACAGGAGAGAAATTAAATATAATGTGCTCTTTGCAGCTATAAAAGGACAACAGGAGGAATATTATCCATCCCATTCCATTGTCTATTGTATCAAGATAATGTCCTTTGCAAGGGGTTATCTGATAGTTATTCTTTCTGAGATGCTCCTGCTCTCTCTCCTGATTGTGTTAAACCTGAAATATAAGCATGTTTCTCCCAGAAATAAATTGCCAAATAAAGAAGAATATTTATGGTTGAAAACTCTTTTAAAGTTTTTTAAAGTTGCTAAAATTCAGGAAACACTGAAGCCAATAAGTAGCAGCAGGAGGTGAACCAACTAGGATTAGTATAGTGAATGAGGCCTAATTCAGACAAATTTCTAACGCCATATTTTTCTCTGACGTATCAAACCAATTATTTCAGGCATAGTGGGAATCTTTTCCTTTACAAATGTCTCTGCTAGCCAAAATAAAATGTTAACTGACACCCATGATGAATGTTTTAATTCACTGTGTGCAGTTAGAAAGTAGAACCCATAAGAAAATATTAAGAGGAAAGTTCTCTGACAGAAAAGCATTTTGCATTTCCTCATTTCACTGTGAGTTATGCCCATTGATCTGGAATATTTCTACACAGGGAAGTGGAAGGTACTATGTGAAATAGCTAGTGACTTTTCACAGAGGGAAAGGATAGTAAAGAGAATTTTATGATGCAATTCATTAATCTGTACTTGAACATTTGTTATTCTATAGTTTATGTCACACGATTTGCCTCCTCCTCTATGCTTATTCAAAGCTGTAGAAAGCACAGACACTCTAAGCGAATAAAACAAAGGTGACTTTAATTTAATTTGGGACTTCCATTTTGAATTCTCATACTCTTTCCCCTCAGCTCCACCTGCCTACTCAATTTCATAGAGTTTTAGGACTAGGGGATAAAAATCCTCTTATAGCCTCAATTCTCCAAATTCATTAGAAACGTTAAAGGAGACAAAATACACCGCAAAGACATAGATGAGTCTCTCTAACATAATCCTTGTTTTATCTCTTCTTTATGAAACTAAAATTAATGAATATGAATATATTCACATCACTTTGGAAAGAGATAAGGACTAAAAATAGTCAATAATATTGAAAGTCTACATCACACGCTGCCCATTCAGACAGAAATAAACCTTGTAAAGATTCACTGCTGGAGGTAAGGAGATGAGAGTTTGTTTACCTGTTTATTCCCACTGAGGATACTGAAATCTGGGCTGTGACATTGAGTTATTATACACATCTCCCTGGTGTCTGTATTACAATATCTGCAAAGACACCTTTAATCCAGGAAAATAGGATGTTGATAAATATTTGTCATCAATAGTCTGAATATTATATCCATTTGCTATTATAATGTAAAAATGTAATGCAATGTTACATAATATATAAATTATATGTGTAATAATAATAAATTAAGGTTCTAAAAAAATACCCGACAAAACAAAATCATTAACATTGACAGCATAAGGAATATTGTCCATGTGGTCAAGAGGTGGCATAAACTGAAGAACAGGCAAGAGACTCCTACCAGCACAGGCCCTCAGCCTGGCGATGTCTGACACAGACAGTCCTCTGCCCTGAGCCCTGGTGGGCCCCTGTCACACACACATCCTCCACAAAGTGCAAAATATATATTTTACAAAACCTCAACACAACCAAGCATCTTGCATGGGCCCTGGGTAAGCAAGAGTTTGGCCCTTCTGGGGCTGAGGAACTCCCTAGAGGGATGGGAGAACCACTTTGTGTCTCGCCCAGCTGAGTTCTCTGTTTGTCCCCTTATCGTGAGTGAATAGGGCTTGAGTCACCCTGTTCACGTGGCCACAGGCTAGCTCTCCCATCTCTCAAAATAGTGAAGGGAAGATCAGTTTGGAAACATCCTGAGTGTATGTCTGGAGGCCTCTGTGGGGTTCCTGATCCAGGGGATTCTGGAAATACGACAGTGACTGCAAAGTATTTGACTATCTGTTTTTCATAGGGGAAAAGGCCCCGCAGCCAGACGTCCTTGAACATCTCCTCAGTTCAGGCCAAGGTGTTGTGCAAGACTCCCGAGCAGAGGCCTCAGGGTGGCATCAATAAGGAACACCTAGAAAAATAATTGTAATTATGTATGGTGACAGATGATGACTAGACTTATTGTGGTGATCATTTCAGGATATGTAAAAACATCAAATCATTATGCTGTACACCTGAAACTAATATAATGTTATATGTCAATTACACCTCAATAAAAAAAGAGACACGACAATCTAAAAAAAATAATATGGAATACAAAATATGCAATTAGAACACATTGTGAATTGCTTCTTACAAAGGAACTAGGAAAAACTTTTAATTAGCGTGACTACAAAACATATTTTTATTTAGTCTAGAATCTCTGGTATGCTCTCCAAATTACTGTTGTTCCACAGAGGCACTGGGAATTTTGCTTCTTGTTTCACCATCTGTGGTGGTTTCATAATGTGATAACTTTTCTAGACTGAACTACATTTCCCAGAATTCCCTTCTCCATATGTTTTTGGTTAGAGTGGGTCAGAAGAGAGTCCTGCGGAAGATTCAGAAGCAGGAAGCATTTGGTAGCCTCACCTACTGTTGCATATGTGCTGGCTCATCCTGTTAGTGTGGGACAGCAGCCTGGTCTGCAACTGCTCCATCTTCCTTGAGATCCTCCATCAACTTTGGAGACTCTTGAGCCAAATGCATGTGTCTAGCTCTGTGACAAAGGGCCTGGGCTTCTGAGGAATTCTTACTACCAATATTAGAGGCAATAAGAATGGAAAATAAGTTTGAGTCCTTTCTCATGGGTTCCAGCTTGGTCTTGATCTCTCACATTTTAAAGCCATCTTCCCTGCCTGACTGACTGCCCTGAGGACCTCAAAGTCCAGCATTGTATGTGAAGACAACAGGCTTATTATGCTGCTCTCACAATTGCACAGGTCAAAAAAGGTTGACTGTGGGAGCCAGACTCCAAGAAGATCCTCAATATTCCCTGCCTCCTAGTCTTTACACCTTTGTGCAGTCCCCTCCCACATTATACCAGGGTTGTCTGTGTGACCAATAGAATATGAGATAAGTAATGTATATCACCTCCAAGATTAGGTTATAAAAGACTGCAGCTTTTTTCTTGGGCAAGCCCTTGTTATCTCCCTCTGTTGGATAGTTCATTCTGGGGAAACACACTGCTATAGTGTGTGCCGCCCTATGGAGACCCCGTGTGTCAAGGAACTGATGTATCTAGTTAATAGCCATAGAGAAACTTAGAAGTGCCAACAAGGACATGAGTGAGGTTGTAAGAAAATCCTTCTCAGTTATGCCTTCAGATAGGACGGCATCCCTGACCAAAAAACTGACTGCAATCTCATGAGACACTCTGAGACCGAACTACCCGGCTAAGTTGCTTCTGACACACGGAAACCGTGCAAAAATAAATGTTTGTTAAGTTGCTAGATTTTGGGTTAATTTCTAACACAGAAATAATACCTAGTATAGAAATATCTATCAATTCTTACTCTTCACAAATGAATTTACTAGAAGCACAACTTTAATGAATTAGGATCTATAGAAGGTTTTGATTTCCTCCTGAATGATATATGTTCAGATTGTTACTCTGACGGGACGCAGCTTTCTCTCTGACCTTAACAATCTTCATATCTGTATTATCTTTGCTAAATACGCTCCTTTTGTTGTGTATGGCACTTTTTCCTCTGTGTATCCTGGGACTAGGGAAAGTGTTTTAAAGGTCAATTGCTGATTAGAATATAAGGAGAAAACAGCCTGAGCATTTGTGAAATGCACAAATGGGAGGATCAGCTTTTCTCTTCCCAAATTTATTTATTCTCTAAGTCACTTCATCCTGTCTCATAGGTTTAAACATCACCTATACATTATCTTTCCCTAATATATACCTAGACTTATCCCATTTCTTTGATGACCAGATTCAAATATGTAAGCTCTGTTTCTCCAAAAGGTTTCAAATAGCCACCTCCAACTTAACACGTTCCAAATATCCCATATTACATTGCGCTCGACAACAGCATTGTACAAATAGTCTGTGTTGATTCCCACAACTTTCATGCAATCATTTTTTTTTTTCCTGTTTGGGAAAGTGGAAAGCTAGATATCATTAGCTTCTGAGTACAAAAACAGTTTTTAGTAATTAAGGTCTTTTTCACCCCTTTGCTTGCTGTTTCTGTTGCCAAAGACAGTTGTTAAAACATGAACTTCTCGCCTGCAATATGCTATTCTTCAGTTTCATGGGTGTGGAATAACAGTGGAAATTCAGCAGCGATGGCAATGGCTTCTCCACCTGGCTTTCTAATTGCTGTATTGCATCTATGGATGTCCATTCTCTAGCTTCCTTGGTATCTAGAAATGGATAAACTGATTGCATGCATTGATGAATAAGTGGTAGGATTTTTTTATTCCAGGGTTCCCTGAGAAAGGAATAACTCCTAGTACCAACCTTACTTAGGTCATTTCCCTCTGCTTCCAGGAGTTCTTCTAAGAGGCTCAGTCTAGAATTAAGCCCTTCCAATGTACTTACCTACTTTTGTATTAAGTCCCTTGCTGTCTAAAGTTGTATGGTAATTCCCATGTGCTAATGAACTTAAACTTGAACTCTCTTTCACTTCCTCAACCTACCCTTTAAATCAGTGTTTTTCATCTCAAGCAATTCCAATCATTCAGTTGCTTAGTTATAATTCTTGGAGTCATCCTTGACTCCTCCTTATGTCTCTTCCTCATATGCAATATAGCAGCCAATCACATTGGCTAATATCCCCCTGAAATTAATTCAGAATCCCACCACTTTTTGCCACTTCTAACTCCACTTCCAAGGTGGTGCAAAAATATCAATCAAATCTCACAACCTTACATAAAATAGCAGCAACCTCGTACCACAGTTAACTCCCTAGCCACTTTCTCTTGCTATATTATGTTTCTCCATAGCACTTAGCACTTTCTAATAGAAGAGATCTTTACTCAGCATTGGGCTGTTGGCTATCTAACCAATTTTTGCACTTCCACTGAAAAAATTAATAGCCATATGAGGTAAGTAACATTTTTTGGTGTTTACTGCTTTATCCCCAGCATCTGGAACAGGAGCTGATGGACAATAGTATATCCAATAAATATTAGTGAACAGATGAATGGCAGCTCTGCACTAAATTCTTCTAGTGACTTCTCATCTCTCTAAGGATGAAATACTTGGTGTTTTTTCTTCCTGTGATGACCCACAGGGTTTGGCCTTCTGCTAAGTCTCTGACCTCATTCCTACCTTGTTCATTCTGCTGAAGCCATAAGGACCTCACTACTTGTCTTTGAATAAGCTGTAGAATGGTCACTTTTTCCTAGAATACTGTTTTTCTAAGTTTCATGCACTTTATACCTCATTTCTCAGTTTTTAATATTTTCCTTCTATAGAAGACAGTACTTTAAAATATTCTTTGAATCCTTAAGAAGAGGTCAGGGTAAATATACTCCGATTTTAAATATACGTTTTAATCAGAAGCATATGGAATATTGTATGTTATTTTCATCCTATGTAAGCATATGGGAACCCTCAGATAGACTTAAAGTGAGCATCTAGGGCAATATTTTCTGCAAAACTACAGACAATATATCAAATGGATTTTTAGCTTTGTGAAATGCCAAAGGAAGAGCTGAGACATTTGATAATTGCCAGAACCTTTCCCTGAAAGCTCACCAGGACCATGAGTCATTGTTTAGGTGACAAGATGTCAGGATATGACAAGATATTCCTGTTATATAACATGACAAGAGCTTAACCCAGTTCTAATGCTGAAAAATACAAGTCAAAGTAAAAATAAAAATGAAATAGGTCTTCCTTAGTTTCTTTGATGGAAAGATATCAAAGGATTTCATAAAGTACTTCTATTTTCAAAACGCACAAACTCAGAACCTGAGCCAAAAAGTAGGAGTCTTTATAAATGGAAACTCAAATGTTCTTTTAATCGTGTATAAGGCAATCTTAAGACACACCTGGCAAAAGAACACCACTTTGTCAGAGTACCATATTAACCATGAGGAAGTAGTTTTTATTAAAAACAGAAAAGTTTAGTTGAATAAGAATTAAAAATTTAGAAATATTGCATCTTTCATAGATTTATTGAATTGCTTTGGATTTATTTAAACTATGGTACTATGGGAAAGGAACGTTTTCCTGAAGGAAATAGGGCAGTTTTCATATTCACGTAAGTATAGAGATTTAGAACGATAGCATTTTTCAAAATATAAGCCTTATTATAAAAAACTTCGATGAAGAGGGATAGGCTTGTCAGTAAAATCAGCTACACAATTTGTGAAAAAAGGTGATTTTTGTAAATCAACTCATATTGAAGAAAAGAAAAGAATTTCAAGTGTCACTTTTAGCTCCATCAATTAATAAGAATACACAAAGTTTACTGTCATTATTTTGCGGTAATTATGAGTTGAAAGGCATTTTATAACCATAGAATAGCAGTTTCCATTTTAATAATCACAATTACCTAATGAAGTAATTGAATAATTTACATATACAATGAAAATTTCTCTGTTTCTATACTAGGATAATTCCAGATATTTATAGAAAAAATCTTAGGTACATGATAATAATCCACATGGAAACCAAAGTGATCAACTAGATGAGTATTTGAAAATGTTGTTAAAATGAAGGGTTTCTTTCTTTCTATTGTGCCATATATCCAATTTTCCAGATTCAAGCTTGTTTTTTCTGTTTTCTTTTCTTCTTCTCTCCAAAGCCCCCCAGTGCATAGTTGTGTATTCTAGTTGTGAGTGCCTCTGGTTGTGCTATGTGGGATGCCGCCTCAACATGACCTGATGAGCAGTGCCTGTCTGCACCCAGGATGCGAACCGGTGAAACGTTGGGCCGCCGAAGTGGAGCATCCAAACTTAACCACTGGGCCATGGGGCTGGCCCCTATTTTCTGAAATATACAATTATGTGTCGCTTAATGACTGAGAGATGTTCAGACAAATGCATTGTTTGGCAATGTCATCATTCTGCAAACATCACAGAGTGTGCTCATACAAACTTAGATGGTATAACCTCCTGCACACTTAGGCTATATGGCACTAATCTTATGGAACCACTGTCCTACATGCAGTTTGTCGTTGACCACAGTGTCGTTATACAGCTCATTACTGTAACAACATCCTCAACTTGTTGGGGTTTAAAGCTCATAACGAAGGGTTTTCAAGCTTTTAGCATCCGTGGATAATTTGGATATTCAACATATATGTGAGCAACCAAATTTAGGTGAGGATTATTTGTTAATGGATGTCAACCCAGAAAAGCCCCAATTTTAGATCGTCATGGCCTTAATTCCTGCTTGTATTTTGCTTTTAAAAATTCATTTTCATCAAAGATGAACTTTTTTTTCAGCCCATTCAGATTTTAGTTCTATAATTGAGTAGAGGTTTTGGTCATCACTTATGTTATAAATATTATCCTGAGTTATAAAATTTATCTTGCTCATACATCACTATAAGTGTACATTAGTCAACCACTTTAGTGTTACATAGCAACTGTTGTGAGTTGAAGTTCAAATGAAATATATTTTAAAAATAATTAAAAATATTTCATATTTATAAATGACACAAAATTATTTGAAAATGTATTAGACAGAAGTGTATTGATTAAATGAAGGTTTGGTGACACAAACTCACCGACACATATCTTAAGACTATATATGTGGAATTTTTGTAGAAGTTTATGATTAAACTTACAGTTCAATTATGAAATGTTTGTGAACCAAATTATTCATTTCTAAATCTGGTTGGCAATCAGTGAGTCACTTAAAAGACAGCTGAGACCCCCAAAAGTTGATGTACCTAATTTGATGAATACTGATATTTTACGTTGTTTTCTCATTCAGCTATATAGAGAAATATTTTGTAGCTAATTTATTTAGGTAGGTGTAACACAAACTTAAAGTTTTCAAAGCAAGATGCAGTGAGCTAAGGTAATTTAGTTATACCTGCTTCAAATTTCTTCCATCCAAAATTACTTTAGCACTGTTTCTTGGCATGGCTCTATATTCTTGGATTACACATGTGTCTCTGTGTTAGAAAAACATAATGTTATTTTCTGAGTGTAATCTTAACACTATTCTTACTTCAAAAAGCTCACATCCAAAAAGTCCCATTAATGTTCTGCTGAAGGCTGGATCTTCCTTATACTCTTAAGCATTTGCACCATGCTGCTCTGGAGTCATCTGGTTGTTAAACCATGTGGCCATGCACTTAACCTAGGAGCTACAGGAAAAACCTTGAGCTCACTGTAACCTCAGAATCTCAGCTAAGAAAGCAGTATTTGTGTATGATTGTCCGGATTTATTTAATCCATCTGTGACTCTAGTTCCCCTGAAATTTATTTTTGGATTAAACCAACTAATCAGAGAATCACGTATCTATAGAACTGTTTTCAGGAATTGAGATTTGAGTAATTGCATCTGCAGAATTTTTTGAGGGAAATGGTAAGAAATATCTCTGAGAAACACATTGCCTCCATTTTGTTCTAAGATTTTATTTTAGGGACATTGCTTAATCAATATAATAATAAGAATAAATTGCCAGGAAATAAATGGGAGACACTATTGTGGAGAATTAGTGTAATATAATGGTTAAGGGTTTAAATTTTGGAGTCAATCAGATCTGAGTTTTAGTCACAGCTCTTCTACTTCATAGAATGACCTTTAGAAAGTTAGTCTTATTTAGTTTCCTCATCTTTATAAGAATTTTAAAGAATATCACATGTAATTTAGTTGGTACATTTCACAGATCTGCATAAGACTCATTAAATATTAAGAATTATCATCATTATTATAATTTATATTCTGCCTTCTTGGAAGATCTATGAAGGAAGAGTAGTTTTGCTCTTAAAGTGTGGAATGATTATACTGCTCCTGAAAAAGGTTTTTACGTGATAGGAAGTTATGACTTTTCTAAGGAATGTTTTTTTCCATCTTTGACTTTACTGCTAAAATTTTAGAGGTATATATGTACCCTCCTCTAAAAACATTTTTGGCATTATGGCTTCACTTTGCTCTTTTAGAAAATCATTTTGGAGCCAGCCCAGTGGTGTAGTGGTTAAGTTCACACGCCCCACTTCAGTCGCCCAGCGTTCACAGTTTCAGATCCTGGGGTGTGGACCTATATACTGCTTATCAGGCAATGCTGTGGTAGCATCCTGCATGAAAATAGAGAACGGTTAGTACAGATGTCAGCTCAGCAACAATCTTCCTCAAGCAAAAGGAGGAGGATTGGCAACAGATGTTAGCTCAGGGCCACTCTCCCCACCCCACCAAAAATAAAGAAGGAAAGAAAATCATTTCACCTTTTCTCATGTTTAAATTTACATTTAATTAAATATAGCTTATTACTTTTCTGTAAAGCACCTGTGCCTATACAGATCAGGCAGGACACCAGAAGCCACTCTGTGTAATCAGGTAAAAAGTGTTTAGTATAATATTGGGTTGTATAAGACTGTCAAAGGAGCAGGGGGGTGGTAGTGAGGTCAGCTTCCGCTGACAGTCAGAGGACTTGACACTGAAAATCTCCAGTTGAAGCAGTGAAAAATGTGGGTTTCTCCAGTTAACTTGAAAGTTTCTGGAGTTCTTAAAATTCTGTACAGAAAGCCTTTCCAACTTCTTCTTAGATTACAGTGGTGAAGTGAGTGGCTCTTGAGAGCCCAGGGGACAGCCTGTAAATCTCTCCTTTGCATGAGCTTCAGGTTGCAACTGTTTGTCAAGAATAATGGCTTCTGCTTCACTTCTTCATGCCAAACCCCACGTGAGCACCTATTATTGGCAAATTCTAACTGGGAACCACATACAGGGAGGATGATTCTGGGAAATATAGTCTTTAGCCTTAGAAGAAAGTGATGCTGGTGCCTAATTGACAACAGGTAAGAATGTACACCACTTTAAATATTGTTTCATTCATTCATTCATTCAACAAATATCTAGACTATTTAGTAGTCCTTGGCATTCACATTGAATCAGATTCATATCATTTCTGATCTATGGAGCTTTAAGGAAGATAGTAATTGGGCTAGAAGTCATAAACATGGTGGGTGCTGTGAAGGAGAAATCTACAGTGCTGGAAAAGAAGTTTTCAGACGTAAATACCCTAGGAGTAGTGCAGTAGAGATGGAGGAGTAAAGTCATGGTGGTCTTCTCTGAGCGTGGGTTTTTAAACTGACAACTGAAAGATAAGTTGAAATGCTATTTATTATTTGCCCTACAATCTACATCTGTAATGAACTGAATGCTTGCATCCTCTCAAAATTCCTGTGTTAAAATCCTAACCCCCAAGATAATGGTTTTAGGAGATGCGGCCTTTGGGACGCACTTAGGTCATGAGGGTGGAGCCCTCATGAGTGACATTACTGTCTTTATAAAAAAGACCCCAGACAGCTCTCTCACTCTTTCTGCCATGTGAGGACACAGTGAGAAGATGGTTGTCTGTGAACAGTGGGAAGTGGGCTCTCAGCAGACACTGGATCTGCCCAGTGCCTTGATCTTGGACTTCCCAGACTCCAGAACTGTGAGAATAAACATACACTGTTTAAGCCACCCTGTCTATGGTAATTTGTTATAGTAGCTGAACTAAGACAGTATCTTTTATTTCCTTTTATTCTTACAAAAATCCTAAGAGGTAATTGTGAGTATCTTCATTTGATAGGGAAAATTGCCTAAATTCACATGGCTAGTAAAGGAATTGAGCAGAATTGGAGGTTTTCCTGATTCAATGGTACATGCTTTCCACTATTCTGTACTGACTCCCATATCTTCCAGAGTTACCTTAATAAACGCAGGCATTGTATACACAATATAAAGACAAACAATTAAAATTTATTGTTATAAGTATTCCAGGTATAACATTATCAAACTTACAAAAATAATAAAATTTAAGCTTTTTGTATTAAGTTATTTTAAATGTAAATGCAGACAGGAAACATAGAATATTATAGAATGTACTTTAACTTCCTAGCTTTACATATTAAAAAAGAAAGGAAGGAAGGAAGGAAAGACGGAAGGCAGGCAATAAAGCAGGCAGGAAGGGAAGGAAGAAGAGAGGGAAATTGTCTGCTTTCTCAATTCATTAATTCAGCAAAGATAATTCAGAACCACAATAAGCCTGCCCCTATGCTAGGAGCTGGTGATGAAAAGCTAAAGGATTCATGATACCTGCCCTCAGGCGCTGAAAGGAAATTCGGACATGTAGTCATTGATGACAGGTGTTATATGAATGGATATACTAATGCCCTGTGAACAAACATTTATTGTCTTAAGTGTCCTCCCATCTCCCTTTTTCTTCCAGCAGATTCTTTCCCTGAACCACTTACTCTGTGTTTTAATGTCTTCTACTGGCCTAGCAATACTGTTTACTTCCATGCTACAACCAACCCATTCAAAATCCTTATCATCCTAAACCCACTCAAATCTCCATTCCCATTTAAGTGCTCTTGTTTAATTATTAGAAGAGGAACATCTGATAAAATCTACAAGGAATACGTTATAAACAACTTAGAGCATGTCTTAAATTACTATATTTTCCATCTTTGTTTATATATTAAAGGAGTCACTTGTTATAACAAAATGATAGAGAAATTTCAGGGGATTTATTTGAGGAGTAGATATTTCTACACACGGGTAATTATAGTACAGAAGCCAACTTTGCATCCTACTTTCATTTCCATCACAAAATTATTGACCCAAATCAGCCAGACTAATGAGTCCCATAGCTGAAAATTTAGTTCTTTAACACACTGAGTGTCTAAAATGTTCATTTCTGGATGTACTTAGCACTGGAAACACTATAAATAAAAATATATTAAGTAAAACACAAATTCCTATGTATACTAATAATAGTGTAAATGCTCTTTAAAAGCATTATACTAAATATAAAATAAATAGCTAAATAATTAATCTATCATATTGAAACAAGCCAAACAAGGAATAAGTATTTAAATCATTCAGGGTCCAACCAAAAACAAAAAAACAAGACCAGAAATCAACCCAGATAATTCAAGAGGGAATTCAATTAGATTCAATCAGAATCTAATTATAAGTTATGAAAAGATGAAAGAGCAAAAACGGTGAGACATAGAAATTAGTATTAGTCTAGGATCCTGGACACTCACTCTAGGATACTGCACACTCTCAGAGCTCAAGGTTCAAAGAGAGATATGGGTCTTACCAGAACTCAGGAAGTTTAGCTGCCTGGTGGATTCTACAGCAACGCAGGGTCTTCTCAGGGGACATACAGTCACTGCCAGAGATGCCACCTAAAGTGGATGGGGAGAGAGTGCCATGGCTTCTCCTCACACTCTGTCTCCAAATCTCTGGCGAGAGTCTCCCAGAGGTGGAATTGAACTGAAAGCTACATCACCAGGGAACCAGAAAATACAGTTTATAAGAGTCAGCCCTTGAAACAGAACAGAGCAGGGGAAAAATGAGGTTGTCAAAGCAAATAAGTGATTGGCAGGTCATCATTTATAAAATGGTGACTGCTTCCTTCTCATTTCCTGAAATTTTTGAGGACCTTGATTTACATAGTTTTGCTAATACTATTATAAATAGAATTAACACATGCTCTGAAATGAACTGTTTTTTTTAAATGAAAAATCTGTCCGTTTGATGAATCTATTAACTAGTTCATAACTACATACTCAAATTATTATAAATAGCAGCCCATTTTGTGTACCTGCTTAAAACCCAAAAGGCTACCCATTGAACCTAGAATGAAATAGTTAGTGTATACCCTTTTCTATTTTGCCCTGCATGGCTTCTGCCTGCTCATGAAATCATGTGCTGTTACTCTTCCATCAGTTGCTGGATTGCTCTTGCCCTGGCTGTCTTTCTTTTTCTAAAACTCATCACATTTCTCACCATACCATGTTTAAACTTGCTTTCTATTCTGACTGGAATATTTTCTCTCCATATGTTGTGGCTGGTTTAGCATTCAGCTCTCAGCTGAACCTCTGCATCCTCAGAATAGGATACCTGTCTGTTTCACTTGAGGAAATAAATCGGTCACTCTTTCAACCCAGCAAGTCGTTTTCTACATAGCGTGAATCAATTCCTGATATTTTCTTGTTTAGTTATTTTTTTGTTGTCCCTACAACAGTTGAAAAGTCCCTCAAAATAGAGACTGCTTCTGTCTTGGCTTCCAAGGAATCTATCCTCAGTACTTAGGAAATGCTTGGCACATGAGGACGCTCCATAAATATTTATTAAATGAATAAAATAAGTGAATAAATGAATAGCCTGTTGAAGTTCCTACGTTCTTTCTCACATCTGGTCCAGCTCTGCCTGCTCCCTTTAACGCCTGCCACATCCCTCAAGGGAAGACAGTTTTACATTGATTGCTTTGCTACTATGCCACTATCTGGACCACATTTAACTGGCTGGCTTGAGACTTCTTCCATAAATTCAGTTATCTAGACTTCACTCTCTCCTTTGGGCATCTGGAATGCATAAAGTCAACAGATTCTCCACATCTCTCTCACCCAGATTTTCAGGATCTTTCCTATAGACTAGTAACTTAGGGTCAGAATGAAGAGTAGGACACCTCATCCACGTGTCATGAACTCAGGCAGATTTTCAAATCAAACTTTCTCCAAAACTGAAACAAGTATTTAGGAGCTTGCTAAACCTTTACTTCATCTCTCTTTCATTTTTCATCTAGATGTGTATAACTTCTGAGGCAAGGAATCTCCATGTGAGGAGGATGAGTGGTAGGATGAAAAAACTCCATCTTTTTCCCATAAAACTGATTGTATCATCTAGTACATTTTTTTACATTTCACTTTATTTGACTGTAGTGACATTACAGATGTAAAGACAGATTCAAGTTGGTAAAAGGTTTTCTCTCCAGGAAAAAATAAAATAATGAGAAGATAGACATGAAATCATGGTAATAATAAGGAGAATAAAGCTATGATGAATGAACCGTGGGTCTTTTCTCTACACTTGTTCACTATATGCTTAGTTCACATACTAAAGGAAAGTCTGTCTTTTTTTTTCTTTTAACTTTTGTGATATGTATGTATCTTTAAGTTCTACTTATTGGAAAATGCAGCTCCTGTGGATTGAGTAGTACTAGCTTGTTGTTTTCTTACCCTTTTCCATTCCGCAGTCTCCAGTGCCACGTGTGGGTCCCATCTCACTTCCCTTCTCATGTCTCTGAAACTTTCACTCCACTATCTTCATAACAGTCTTGGCTCATTTCCACTCTTCTTTCAGCTCTGGCTTGCATCTGGTTTTTCTCCTGGCTCTAAGCCCTGTTCCCACCATCTCAGCCCTTTCAAGTATAACTCGTACAATAATCTTCAGTGCACTTCATCTCTAACTCCAAATTTACAATCTCTTCTGGCAAATATCGGCACAATTCTCTGCCCAATCTCAACTTTCTCATATATAGCACCATTTCAGTCTCAGAAATTAATCTCTAATTCTTTCAACTCCACAGAGAATAAGCCTTTCCAAATTATCTTTATTACTGAAACTATTATTAATATCACTTTGACTTCCAAATGCATAGAGTTTTGGGCCGCACACTCCATAACCTTAAAGACTAAATCCTATATTTTTTTCCCTGTCTTTCCCATCATCTTTCTTCTCTTTAAAAGCTCCATTATTTTCCTGGCCTGGAGACATTCAATCACTTCCAACACTAAATTTTAAAACTTTTCAGGCATATGTTGTCCTACCACAATTATTACCCAAAATTGAATTCTTCCCAACGTGTATCTAGTCCAAATAGTAGCTTGTTCCTTTCTCTTTTCAAGTACCCAAGTCCTAATAACAGACTTCCCCTTCTCACAAATTCCATTTTTCTTCCCAAAGGCATTCTCTGGAACCCAGTCCCTTCTTCCCTGTTATTCCCATTATTTCTTTTTTTCACTTGCACTGTCCAATAAAAGCACCCACTCACACCCTTTCTTTGGTTTCACAGAGAAGCTGTGGTTTTCCTTCTCCGGCTCATTCATTCCTATGCTCTTAGTCATATCCCATGATCTGGAGGGTTCGGTTCCACTCACACAGCTTACTCCAAGTATGCCACATGCTTAATGGTTACCAAAGTTGCAAAAACGTTTTACATGAGCACCCAAAGAAAAGGAAGTCCTTGTATTTGGGAGCTCATGGCATGCAGTGTTCCCTAAAGGGTGGGGCCTCATCAGGCATCCATCTTGCGTGGATCTAAGAACAAGCAGCAAAGCTCCTCATTCCAGAACAAACAGAAGACTCTGCCTGAGGACATTCTGTGGATGCAGAGACATGTCTGGTCCTAATTGGGGAAGGCTGGAGGTGTTGGGGAATTATCACATAGGAACACTGATGGAATGAACTTGATAGACAGATACCTCAGATCATTCACCTCTCACATGGGACAGTACTAAGCTGACTTCTAAATGCATTTCTAGAAGTCCCCAGGGAGACAGGGCATCAATTAATAGAGCAGTAACTTTCCCAGTGTAGCGTATTGTATTGTCCCCTTCCCATTCTCATTTCTCCAATCCTTTCTTTCTATTTCCCATCTCCAAAATAAAGTGTCTATATTCAAATTCTTATCTCAGAGTCTGCTTCTGAATTCAAAGTAAGAGTGAGACTGCTATTTAGTCCCCATACACTCATTATGCTGTAGCATACTGCTAGAACTCCATTCAAGCCATTATCGAAAATTTGTCTTAAAATCTAAAAAAAACCAGTGGAGTTAGAGACCCATAATTATACTGGTAAATAAATAAGCAAACAAACAGATAAGTATTGCTATTTCTTCCTCATGGTTTAAAAACTCCACTACATGTATATATCTTCTTTGAAAGAACATCTGTTCATATCCTCTGCACATTTTTGATCAGGTTGTTCATTTTTTTTGTTGTGGAGTTGTATGAGCTCTTTGTATATTTTGGATATTAATCCTTTATCGAATATATGACTTGCAAATATTTTCTCCCAGTTGATGGGTTGTCTTTTTGTTTTGTTGATAGTTTCCTTTGCCATGCAAAAGCTTTTTAGTTTGATGCAGTCCCATTTGTTTATGTTTTCTTTTGTTTCCCTTCCCTAAGTAGACATGATACTCAACAAGATACTTCTAAGACCAACATCAAGAGCATACTGCCTACATTTTCTTCTAGGAGGTTTTTGGTTCCGGGTCTTCTATTCAAGTCTTTAATCCATTTTGAGTTAATTTTTGTGTATGGAGTAGGATTATGGTTTACTTTCATGCTTTTGCATGTAGCTGCCCAGTTTTCCTACACTGTTTATTTAAGGGACTTTTCTTTCTCCATGCTGTGTTCTTGGTTCCTTTGTCAAAAATTAACTGTCCACAGATATGTGGGTTAATTTCTGAGCTCTCAGTTCTGTTCAATTGATCTGTGTGTCTGTCTTTCTGCCAGTTCTGTACTGTTTTGATTATAGATTTGTAGTATATTTTGAAATCAAGGAGTGTGATACTTCCAACTGTGTTCATTTTTCTCAGGATCACTTTGGCTATTCAGGGTCTTTTGTTGTTCCTTATAAATTTGGAGAGGATATGGAAAAAAAGGAACCCCCATACACTGCTGGTGAGAATGCAAATTGGTACAGGCCCTAAAGAAAGAAGTATGGAAATTTCTCAAAAGATGAAAAATAGAAATACCATATGATTCATCTACTCCACTTCTGGGATTTATCCAAAGAACATGACAACACTAATTCCAAAAGATATATGCACCCCTATGTTCATTGCAGCTTTATTCACAATAGCCAAGACTTGCAAGCAACCTAAGTGCTCATTAACAGATGAATGGATAAAGAAGATGTGGTGTATATACACAACGGAATACTAAGCCGCAAAAATGATGAAATCATGCCATTTGCAGCAACATGGATGGACCTTGAGGGTATTATGCTAAGTGAAATAAGTCAGACTGAGAGAGACAATTACCATATGACCACTCATATGAGGAAGATAAATAAACACAAAGATATGGAGAACAGATTGGTTGTTACTGGAGAGGAAGGGGTTTCAGGGAGGGCAAAAGATGTAAAGGGACACATATGTATGGTGATGGATGGAAACTAGACTTTTGGTGGTGAACATGGTGCAATCTATACAAAAGTCAAAATATAATGATGTACATCTGAAATTTATATAATGTCATAAACCAATGTGACCTCAATAAAATTTTTACAAATAACAGAAAAAACAAGTTAACACAAGAAAAAAAACCTCCATTACATCTAGTATATTTATTATTCTAAATTGCTTGTCTATTGTTATTTATATTTATAGCAATATTTATATTCTGTAATCTTTTCATGTAGTTATTTATGGCCATGTTTGCCATATTTCAATGAGGATTTTGGTGCAAGTATGTACCTTGTTAATATAGATTTCCTCAATAGACACTTTGAGTACCTGATACGTACCATCAGGTCATCATTCTAAAGGCTTTATGCATATTTACACGTTTAATCCTCAAAGCAACCCTATGAGATAGATATTATCATTATTCTAGTTTTGCACATGAGTAAACTGGGGCAAAGAGGTAATGAAACGTATGTTCAAGGGATGACAGCAAATGGCATTGGCGAGAATCAATGTCCTCCTTCCCTGCCCTTGCACAGCAGTCTCTCCTTAGTACCTATATGCTTAACCATGATGTTGTACACTTATACATTCTTCATTCAAATAAAGTCTAAGATATTTAACAGAAAAAGTCATCCAAGTAAAGAGATTATTTTAACATATTGAACTAACACCACCAACAACAAAAATGCTTACTTGTCATGTATTCTTTCACTTATATGGATTGCACCAAAATGCCTGGCAATTAGTTTTAATTGGTTTCCTTAAAAAATCCGGAACTTGCAAACATTTTCTAACTTCTTTCTTATTACTGATGTTTTATGAAGTTACAGAGAAATATCACATTGCACATTGCACAGCATGTGTCCGATAAAAATTATTCCATATTCAACGCCTCTGAAACTACCCTCCTTCTATCACATCCTTACATGGATTCCACTTGTTTCAGCCCATTTCTTAGTGTAGTACCCATTTTACTGGGTCTCCTTGCCAAAATACCATTGAGGCCTCCCATTCTTCCCATAGAACTTACAAAGTAATAAGTTTATGAAAACAGGGGCCAGCCCCGTGGCAGAATAGTTAAGTTCACGCGCTCCACTGCGGTGGCCCAGGGTTTTGCTGGTTCAGATCCTGGGCCCGGACATGGCACTGCTCATCAGGCCATGCTGAGGCAGCGTCCCAGGTGCCACAACTAGAAGGACCCACAACTAAAACATACAACTATGTACTGGGGGGATTTGGGGAGAAAAGAGCAGAAAGAAAAAAAATGTTTATGAAAACAATGATTTTTCCGAAGAAGTTCAGTTAAAAAATAAATAAATGATAAACAAAAACAAAGCACAATAGTAACAATAACAAAACTCTCCAAATTTAGAAAGGGAATACATTTATATTTCATATATATATGATATATATAGAGAGAATATATATAGTTCCTATTATGTGCCACGCAATGTGCTGTATATTATATAGATGTTATCTTACTCAATTCTAATAAAGTCCCTTTAAATTAGGCAACATTGCTTCCAGAAAAGGAAATTGAAAAATCTGCCATAGCATCTGCCCCTTTCCACTCTACGACACAGAAACAGACTAACTTATTGACCACCTTGGTGTAATGTGCGTAATAATTCTGAGCTAGCCAACTAATTCAGACAATTGCCTATGGTCAAGCAGTTTTACAAAAGCAAGTAGTGTACCTAGCAATTCTCACCTATATTCTAGTGCTTTTCCACTACATCATAATGTCTTATCCTTTCTTTGTTCTTTGTAAAAAGAAAATGAAAGTTCGATATACATTAGCCGATTACATTATTATTTATAAAGTAATTCTGAGAAATTAATATTCAATAGAAATTCCAAGGAAATGACAATAGATATAGCAAGTAACCAATTCATTGATATATATTAGCTGTAGGAAATTAATTCTGCTTAGCTAATAAAACATTTTTATATGAACGCATACGGGAAATAATTAATGCTCACAGGCATTCATCCATGGTAATATAAAAGATTTCTAAAAGATCCTTATGTCTTTACTATTTCTTTAGTCATAACTCTATAATATTATGGAGTGAATATACTTGGAAAATAGTATGTCAGTTCATGCATAGTCCATCCTGAGTAGGATTAGAATTCAGTATAACTTAGCTAAATTAAAGTAGTCAGGAAGAAACATTATTATCTCCAAAAATGAGAAAAATGCAGTGAAGGGAGTAGAGTTATGGGAGAAAAAAATTAAGCTTTACAATTATGTGATAAATATGGACAGATTAGCACCAAAGACCAAAACTGTCAGGATGAAAGAGAAAAGCAGCATGGGCAGGCAATCTAATGCTATTGCTTCAAAAAAGAAAAGCAAATGTTACAGTTAATTCTTAACTATTTTCTTGTGGCCTACATTTTGCGCTGAATCATGTTCCACCAAATATTGAAGCAAGATGGCCTTTCTTTCTCAAGTTGTTCATTGTATGACTGTTTAGATGAAGATATGACTGTTGGCAGACAGATGGCTTAGAAACAGTTTATACACACAGTATACAGACAGATGGTACTTTATTTAGAGAATTCAAGATCTGGTGTGAATGCATGAAAAAGTACAAGGATTTTGCTTTAGATCATAGAATGCTTCAATATGTATCAAAATGTAAAGTATGGGTCTGGTTAAATATATATATATGTATATGAGAAGATTAAAAAGCCAGAATTTTAGAATATTTTAACTATTACTGATAATTATATCCCCATAATAGTAATGCTAAGTATGTTACCAGAAAACTCATAATTTTTCTTTTATCTAAAAATCTGTGGATGATTATAACAAACACAGTAAGTACTTTATATCACATTTATTTCTTAGAAATTGTTTAAAAATAGAGGTAACTTTTCTTTCCACACATTGGTTATTGTTTTAAGATAGTTTTATTATAATGCAAAAATAAATTTTAACTAACTTCAATAAGCAGCCTGAATAAAATATAAATTAAAGGATTCGCATATGAAACATTTTGCCATCTGCCTTCAGTTAGCAGGTCCAGCTGAGCGTAGTATTCAAATTGAGGTGTTGCAACATGGTCCATCCAGGAGATACTTTCACCAGATGAATCCCGTGGTGTTGTAGCAAAAAGGAGAGGCAGAGTGTTTACAGAGAAGATTGTGCGGAGCCTTAATTCAGAAGGAAAAGTGAGAACAAGCAGCAAGTTTAAAGCCAAAAGTCCCAGAACAAGGATTGAATTTGTTTTGGTGAAGCGGAAAAGACTGGATGGCAAGAGAGTCCCCGAGGTATTTTTCATGTCTGCTGCCTCTTCATTGAAAAGTAATAAATCAGGTCAATCATGCAAGAGGACCCTCAGGGATGGGCACTTCATTATTTATGCAACATGGTTCAAAATTGTTGGAATAGCCTCATATACAGCTGCAGATTAGTAACCTGTTCTTTCTATGAATCACAAAATTGGGCACCCATTTAGACTGTGCCTCCTAGTGGTCTATATCTGGTAACGTCTACTGACTACCTGTTCAACACCTGTGACCGCAGACAAATAAACGTGTGTTTTTTTTCTATAAATAGTTTTTATTTTTTTCCTAAACTTCAGGAACTTTAGGAAAGAAGTTCAAGAATTTTCAAAACTTTCCTGAACTTCAAATAAAATTGATGTTTTGGAAGATGAACCTTGACTTTGTATCGTGGCTATGTATAGCCACTGGCACAATGCCATAGAGTTCAGATGTGTTCGTACCTCTCTTTGAGAAGTATGGCCAGATGTGCATAATAGCCTGCCCAAGGGAGGAATGAATGCTGGATGCTTAAGCAGGCTAGTGTCCTACTGAACTATTATGACAAATAAAGGGTTCTTGATATTTCAAAACTCCTTTATCATGTAGCAAAATATGTAAAATATGGGATACCATTCATTCATACTTACTTTTTGATTATGTTTATGTTATTCCTAACATGTATACCATTGTGTTCATCCTCAATAACATTTCAGTGTTTCAGGCTTGCATCATCTCATGCCTCCACTTCCATATATTTTCAATCTGTACTCCTTATTTTTCCCTTCGATGTACTTGATACATATATCTGAAAATACAGATTCCTTGGTTCCATTCCTTGAATGATTTCCCTTTCCTACATCAGTATTAATCCCACTCTGTTCTGCACGACTGTGGTATTCCAAAGAGGTACTTAGTGCTATTCACATTCAACACCCACACAACTCACACACATACACACTCACACACATACCTACATACATACACTCCTACACATGACACAGGCACCCCATATGTATACTCACGACTTACACACTCACAGATGCACATACTCACATATGCCCACTCTCACAATTACACATGTGCTCACATTCACTGATTAGCACACACACTCTTGCACATACGCACTTGCACACGGGCACCTACGAGTACCTGCAGTATACGAACACACAAACACACGCACACACACATGTGTACACAGTACACACTGCCAAACAATAATGGTTTGTAAGGTCTGAGTAGTCTTTGGAACATTTTTTTCTATCATGCATAGTGGGGATCTGTGTAATATTTTCTCTGAAAGCATGTTAATAATTGTAAAACTTTGAATTGATAGGACAGATTACAATTCCTTGTCGTAATAATACAAGTATTACCAATTTATCTTTTCTATCTCTTTTCATCTCTCCTCTTTTGTCACTCCAATCCCAAGGATAAACTATAGGACTGTCTATTATTCAGTTTGGCAACAGATGAGTGATTTACTTATTATTTTTCCTCCGTTGGCTTTTTACACACCTTTTTGTGGAATTAATACTTATTTTTCAAACTCCATTCAAATTCCACTTCTGTGAAGCATTTACTAACCTCCCTAGATCAACTCATTGGTTTATCCCTTGTGTTGAATAGAATTTGTTAATTCTTCTCTTACAACTATTTTGATGTTGCATTTCAGTCAATTTTGTATATTTGTTTCCTTTGTTAGATTTTTAAACGTCTTGAGAATAAGAATGATGAGCATTTTTCTTGTAGCTGCAGCTGTTTAGAAGAATAATTTTTAAAAGGCATGTAATAAATCAGAAGATACTGTATTGAGTAAGGAGACATTGCATCTGTTCTATCATTTTGTTAGATAAACTTCAACCTAAACATGTCTCTTCATATCAATTACATAAATAGAAACTTTCCTCAGGTAGGAGTCATGCTTACATTGAGATTTAGCTACTAAGTGATAGAACAAAGAGTGTCTCTATAACTGAAAAAAAGAGCCAACATTAAGGTGCAAAACAGAACATCTCGAAAATGTGAATATTCGTAGTTCAGGAGATAGTTTTACAAAGAAAGTTGATTTTTTATCACTCAACAGAAAAAGGGCACCTTTACAATCTATATATTTCACGGTATTTTTCAATTTTTGCCTTGATGTTTATTAAAAAAGAATGGTATTAGTGACATGAACATTAAAATGATATAAAACAGAGAAACAATAATGATAGAGAGGAAATAGGAAAAAGGGGAATTCTATGATGTTCTTAAAATCTTTTCCTCAGCACATTTCTATAACAGGGGCAATAGCAGCTTAACTCTCCTATGCTCTAGGGATCAACAACAAATTGTCAGATACTTTATTCATATTTAATAGCTCTATAACATTTTTCTGATTTTCCTTCAAATAAAATAAGTTTCAAGGATTTGAATAGTTTATAGCAAGCTAATTTATTAAAAAAACTTTGAATTAGATTACTGTCTCTATAATTCCAATGAAAACTGTGTAGCCTTATAAACGTGTTCTTTTTGTGTGAATGCCTTTCACAGCCCTTAATTCACCCTTAATTATCTGGCACAAATTATTTGTAGTCAATATTCTATGATTTTTCTGCCCTGAAAAAATATGTCTATAAAATAGAATTGCTGATGTTAGAAAGAGCTTTCCTATCTTAATCTTTTTTATGTCATTTTGTGAATAGTAATTAAAATCCTGTCAATGCAAACACAGGCTTCTAAAGTACTTTTGTGATTTTTGAAACTCTTATGAGGCTTGGATTTTTCTAGTGGAAAAGATTCAGTTAGTTGACTTACATTCTAACTGAGGTGAAGCTGGAGTAATAAGTGGTGACTTATTGCATGCTTCTTCAGCTCCTTGTGCATCAGTTATTTTTATGTAAATTGCTTCAGGGATAGCTGCCCCATACTTAACTCCACAGCTTAACGATACAGGAAAAAGTCACGTTGAATTACACAACTCACATCTTGATAGACTGGCATCCCTTTCTTTTCCTTCTTGGATTCATGGTAAAAATAAAGGAGAATATGTCAAAGCATATGATTTTCTGCATCAAATTGAATCAATGAAATTATCACTCAATACGAGGTTGATTTTAAGCATTTTTCTGCTCACATTCATCAATTACTATCCATCTTTAAGATGACAATTGTTTTCCTTAAAAATAAATAATTCTGGAAACTAATCTTAAATCTCAGTTTTCTCACTTACAAAATGTGGTTATACATGAGTACCCCACAGTATAGTGAGGATGAAATAATTATGGTCTATCAAGAGTATTTCAGGGCTGGCCCAGTGGTGCAGTGGTTAAGTTCCCACGTTCCACTTCTCGGGGGCCTGGGGTTCGCCGATTCGGATCCCAGATGTGGACGTGGCACAGCTTGGCAAAAGCCATGCTGTGGTAGTCATCCCAAATATAACGTACAGAAAGATGGGCATGGATGTTAGCTCAGGGCCAGTCTTCCTCAGCAAAAAGAGGAAGATTGGCAGTAGTTAGCTCAGAGCTAATCTTCCTCAAAAAAAAAAAAAAAATTCAAAAAAGAGCATTTCAGAAGTTCTGGCACTTGGAAAACCCTCAATTGTGGTACAAATCATATTTATATAAAAATTGAATAGAGACACATTATAATCTTTAGAAAAAGCAAACTGCCATTAAGTCAAGTAATGTGTAATATTTAAAAATGGTATATTCTTCTTGAAGATTTCCTATTTCTTTTTAGGAAAACATAGTTAAAGTTTAAGGATTATGATCCAGAAATTGCACAAATTTGTCCATTATACCTCATTGACAGAGCTCAGTCACTTGTCAACATCTATCTACAAGGATGGCTGGGAAATTCAGTGTTGAGTTGGGAGATCATTTGCCCAGCTATAAGTAATGCTTGACTACCAAGGGAGAACATTTAGACTGGATATTCGTGGACAAGCAGCAGTCTCTTCCCAAACCTCTTTACATTTATGATGATACGTATATAATTTCATTTTTCATCCTACTTCATATTTAATCTTGTTATGATATCTTCTTTTTTCTTCTCCTTACATGTGCTGACTTGATAAGATTCTTCTTTATTTCACCCCCATTCCCTCTCCACATAATTTGGCTGTATTTGGTTCTCCCTATCAAGTCACTCATCTACATTCCTCCTTGTCACACCTAATGTGAAAGTGTAGTCTGTCCCAGTGCAGCCCCATCTCTCTGGGAAGCCATCTTCTCTTTTCCCCTTCTTTAGATATGTAAAGATCATTGTTGTTAGTGCCTTTGAGCTGATTCCAACTCCTAGTGATCCGTCCTGTGCATGGCACAGCAGAACCCTGCCCAGTCTTTTTTGCCCCATCCTCTCACATTCCGGCACCATATCAGACAATGCTCTGCTGCTATTCACAGGGATTTCATGGCAAATGTTTTCAGAAGTGGGTGGCCAAGTCTTTCTTCTTAGTCTGTATAGTCTGGAAACTCTGGTGAAACCTGTCCACCATGGGTGACTCTGCTGGTATTTGAAATACCGGTGACATAGCTTTCAGCATCACAACAATACGCAGCCACCACAGTATGACAACTGACAGATAAGTGATCTGGTTCCTGACTGAGAAACAAACCCTAGGCCACAGTGGTGAGAGTGCTGGATCTTAACCACAGGACCACCAAGGTGAACAATGTGATGGTTTGATATAGGTATACATTGTGAAATGATTACCACAATCAAGTTAATTAACACACCCATCACCTCATATAGTTACCATTTTTTGTCTGTGGTGAGAACACTTAAGATGTACTCTTTAGCAGTTTCAGGTAAACAACATAGTATTATTAACTATAGTCACCATGCTGTGCATTAGATCCTCAGGATTTATCCATCTTATAACTGAAAGTTTGTACTCTTTGACCAACATCTCCCCATCCTCCCCCCACCAGCCGCAGCCCCTGCCAACAACTGTTCTACTCTCTGCTTCTCTAAGTGTGACTTTTTAAGATTCCACATATAACTGGGATCATACAGTATTTGTCTTTCTCTGTCTGACTTATTTTACTTAACGTGATGCCCTCAAGGTCCATCCATGTTGTCACAGTGGCAGAATTTCCTTCTTTTTTATGGCTGAATAACATATGTACATTTACACCACATCTTCTTTATCCATTCATCCCTTGATGGGCTCTTAGATTGTTTCCATGTCTTGGCTATTGTGAATAGTGTTGCAAAGAACACGAGAGTACAGGTATCTCTTTGAGATACTGATTTCATTTCCTTTGAATACATACTCAGAAGTGGGATTGCTGGATCATATGGTAGTTTTCTTTTCAGTTGTTGAATTTTTAAGTTCTAGAAGCTTTATACAAAACTTTTTCTTTTAGATTCCACTTCTACTGACATTCTATTGCATGTCTTCTACTTTCTTTAACATATTAATCAGAAATATTTTAAAGCCCATCTGTAATAAATCCAGTATCAATAACATCACAGGTCTGTTTCTATTTTTAAAAAAATTGATTCCTTTATGTCTCATTATTTTTAATTGAAGTTTTGATTGCTTAAAAAAACAACTTGTAGTTCAGAATGTTATTATCTTTCACCAGAGATGATTCATTCTTTTGTTTCTCATATACAGATTGAGTAAGGACAGATCATCTTTATCTGGCGAGGAGCTGAGTGATTTTGAGATTAGGTTTTAGTCTTTGTAAGGTTACGTGTATTTCTAATTCACCCTCATACCTAGGGTAGAGCAATTCTGTTGATCCAGCTAAAATCCTACATGTTTTCTAGCACTTCTCATTCTTTACAGGCCTTGAATTGCAATTATTTTTTCTTCTCACTGGGAGTTATCAAAATTCTACTTCTCTTCTCGACCTCTTAGCACTTTCTACCAAACTTGCAACCTCTAAACCAGCATTGAACACAGATCAACATGTATCTCAAGGCAAAAAGCAAGGCAGAATATTGGGCTCACCTCTCATACTTCCATTTTCTTCAGTCATAGTACGTGAAGTCCTAATGCCTTTCAGACCATGTACTCCAAGGTTAATTCTCCCTTGAATCGTGAGACTCTTGCAAGCTGTGCTTACCTAGGGCTTTGCACACAGCTTTCTATTCATGTTAACTTCTTGCAGGGTGTTGCTTACTAATTGACAAATGCCTGGAGGAAAAAGGCAGAATAGCAGATTAGGTTCGCTTCAAAGTGTTTCTTCTATCTCCAGAGATCTGGTCCCTCAAATCCTGGCTGCATTTGTAGTCAAACAGCTTTTCTTGTTGTTTTTAGACAAGAGTAAGTGTTTTGTTACTAAATCATATTATCCAGAAGAGGAAGTCCTTCAGCCTACATTATTATTCTTCCTCAAACCTTTATACATACTGTTCCTACTATCTGGAATACCCTAAGTTATTCATCTAGCTAATATTTTCTCATCTATCAAACTCAATTGTTAAAGTGTCATCATCTGGAATTTTCCTTGACTTCAATTTTGAATAAATGACCTATCCATATGCTATCACAAAACCTTGTGTAATTTTTGATATAAATGACCAAAATTACTCATTGCATTTACCTTGAGGGCAAGAAAATATATAAGTATAAAAAATATATATACACAAATATATAGATATAGAATTATATTTTCTTGTGTGCAGGGAGACATATATAATTATGTATTATATATAATTTATCTCTATATAGTTATTGTATATGTGTATGTATATTTATATATGATATTACACTCAAGAAAATGATGAATAATTACAGTCATATACAGTATAATATATATTATGTAACACATAAATATATATTATGTATATATGTGTATATATACACACATATATCTTTATTTCAATTATACTATCACATTGCCTAAAACAATGTGTGCTTTAAAACAATGTCTTTGAATGAGTGATTTGGGATGCAATGGAATTTATGGAAACAGAGAAATCAACATAGATATTATTCATAATTTTTAAACAATTAGTGTAACTGTTGGACAAAAGTAAACTGAATTCTGCAGAAGCCTCATTTACCATCAGGGGACATTTTAGGACTGATAGATTAGGATATTAATAGGCTTAGACACAATCTGTTGTTCATTAAACGTCGCACCTGAACAGACAGTCAAGATCACCTGCAGAAAATGAGACCAATCATTCTAAAATTTTCAAGACGCCCAAGGAGAGGATACAGCAGGAGCTAATCAGCTTGTAGAAAATCATTCTAATGTGCTTCTGAAGTGTTGTTTTCGCCTCTTTTGTGTCTTGAATATGTTCCACCTATGACTTGTATTTAAATGTGATTCATCTAACAAGTTTTAATGTTCTTTATGTTTTATATTTGCTTGTTCTAGTTCCTGGGGATATAAGAGTAGGCAAACAGTAATAGACAAAATAAATATATAAAGATGATAGCATCACCCAAGATGATATGATTTGGGAAAAATGAAGCAAGGAAAGGCGATAGGGAGATGGAAAATGGTATTTTAAAATACCGTGTGTTGAGGGGAAGCTTCATTGAAAAAGTAGCATTTGAACCAAGACTTGAAGAAGGCAAGGAAGTGAGTGATGTGGATGCAGGAGGGAGGAGCTTTCCAGGCAGAGGAACCTAGGGATGTACCTTTCCCTGAGTGGCTCTATCCTCCTCTAGAAACTCTGATCCCTTTCTATTTGGATAAAAGATGGAGAAAAATAACACACAGAAGGCACCTCTGCTTCTTAACCTTTTAGGAACCACAATGGCACATCATTTCTCTTCACATTTCATTAGTGATAACTAGCAAATGGTCCCTTATATTGTTAGAGACGCCGGGAAACATCCTCCAGCCGTGTGCCTCAGAGGAAGGTGCAGTGGGGTTAGGGGTTTTGTGTAGTTCACAATGGTCTCCTCCAGATCAAGAGAGGCATTGTTGTTGTTTTAATTTCATGACACTTATTTTTAAAATATTTTTAAATTTTAGAAGAGTTTTTGATTTAGGAAAAAATTGCCAAGATAGCAGAGAAATTCTCATACACCTCACATCCAGTTTCCCCATTTGTTAATATCTTACATCACTTTGGTACATTTGTTACCATTAATGAGCAAATATTAATATGTTCTTATTAACTAAAGTCCATACCTTATTCAGATTTCTTTAATTTGTACCTGTCTTTTTTTTTCTGTTGCAGACTACCATAATACGTTTTGTTGTCATGTCTCCTTAAGCTCCTCTTGACTGAGTTTCTCAAATTTTCCTTGTTTTTGATGATCATGGTAGTTTTCAAGAGTCTTCTATTAGATATTTTGTAGGATGTCTGTCAACGGGGATTTGGCTGCTGTTTTTCTCATGATTAGACTGGGTTTCTGAGTTTTGAGAGAAAGACCAGAGATAAAGTGCCATTCTCATCCCTTCACATCAACGGTACTTACTAGCCACAGGGCTTATGATTGTTTATGTGAACATTGATTACCCAACTAATTAACCTTCCTCACCCAGCTGATTTTTTTTAACAAAATATATGCTAGCATATTTGTAAACTATTTAGGAAAATAGAGAAGAAAATGGAAAATGGCAGATGCAAGAGAGTTAGGGAAGCTATTGATCTCGTCCACATATTGAAATTCCGGCATTTACAAGAAGCAAGGGCAAGCCTTTCTTATTAACTAGAGAAAAACCAGGGTTTGGGGACCGAAGGCTTCTCTTTTCTCAGGGAAACGGAAAGCAAAGTCATTATCTGAGTGTGTTGATAGGATCTCATATGCTGATGGTTTGTGGACAAGAGTGAAAGCATATGCAATTTTATCATCGGTCTTTATTTATGAGGGGCATATTAATATGTGTGCCTTGTATTTTTGTCACACATAGCTGCAACTGTTTGTGTATGCAAAACCAAAAGCTAAGGGGAGCCACAAATATATTTATTCCAAGGATTATTTTTTAACTCTGTATTGACACTGATGTTCACAAAGAGTGTTTGTATGTGCATGTGGGTATTACACATATTCAAATGTGGGTATTACACATATTCAAATGTGGGTATTATACATATTCAAATGTGGGTATTATGCATATTCAACTTGATTTAATGGTGGTCATTCAGAAGATTTTCACCTGTTCATCTGACTGAAAATGAGTCTTTGACTCATACCTTTAGGGTTCACAACTACAGGAGAAAAGACAAAAATGTAATAAAGAAAAGAAACCATTTCCCACATTACCTACATCTAAGCACCACGGAGAAAATATCTTTTTTGTTGTTGTTGTGTGCATATAACTCGTATCATCTTAACTGTCATTTATGCAAATATATATTTGCACAGTCATATCAAAGAATTATTGTGTGGCAAACCTTTTATTTTTTTTTTTTTTTTTTTTTTTTTTTTTTTTAAAGATTTTTTTATTTTTTCCTTTTTCTCCCCAAAGCCCCCCGGTACATAGTTGTGTATTCTTCGTTGTGGGTTCCTCTAGTTGTGGCATGTGGGACGCCGCCTCAGCGTGGTCTGACGAGCAGTGCCATGTCCGCGCCCAGGATTCGAACCGACGAAACACTGGGCCGCCTGCAGCGGAGCGCGCGAACTTAACCACTCGGCCACGGGGCCAGCCCTGTGGCAAACCTTTTAATTGAGACATATCAAATGATATGGAAGTTTAATCTAGTCCCAATTCATAGCTTTACTTTAAACGTACTTTCACATTTGAAAAGAACACTTTTATTTGATATCAAAATGAAAACATATGGTTATTACGACTTCTGGAAAACCCTTGCCTTTTCAGACGGAACATCTGCTTTACAAATGAGGGTTCTGTTGCTATACTCATGGTAGTTTTCCTCTTTACATGAGAGAAACTGTGAGTAATGGGAGTTGTTTGACACTGGAGGTGAATCAAACAATGACCATAGATTGCACTTGAATTTATACAATCAAAATACATTTCAAGGACATGACAGCTTTGCTGTAGGCCACTTGACTACTTGCACGTTAATTGAGCTTTTATATCTTGGATCACTGACAGGCGAGTGAATCTTCTCAAAGGTTATATATAGTTTGTTCTCGTTATCAATGTAATTCCTTTATTCTAAGGAAGGAAAAGCTTTCTTGCAAGGCCTAACTCACATAACTGTATTTGCAACATAATTGTATCATTTCGGATTATTTATGTAGATAAATAATTTTCATTGCTAATAGATTTGCTCACTCAAAAGGATTAGAATGTTTACTTAAGTTTAGTTTGCACTTTTATTTTAAAATTCTAGTAGTTTTCAAAAAGTAAATGGTTAAAGTCACACTTACAACATAATGCTTCAGCATTAAAGAAAAGAAACAGAACGTTCAATATATAAGAGGAGACAGCAGTATAAACTAGTACCTCCTTCTAAGTGAGAAAAATTTTCCTGCAATTATATAGATCTACAGTACACAGAGAGTATTTTGTTTAACATTTTTAAAAACACTTAAAAATATGTATCCCTCATATATTTATCTCGTTCAACGAGACAATTAAAATTGCTCTTGTGCATTTCAAATGCAAATTTTATTACATGCTACTTGAAGCCAACCACATGCATACAGTTGTATTTTTAATACAATCTTGGCTTTCACAGATTCTAAAAACTTTGAAAAAGCGATGTATTTGAGTACATTCTTAGAAATGTTCTTAGAATTCCTAAGGAAAAAAAAAATATTTTGATAGAGATTATTTAGTCCGTATTTTCTTTCTTTCCCTGTGTAACACATAAACTAGTGCCCTGGTAGTATAGACTGTGCTACATCAGACACGTCATCCTAACCATATAGGGCGTATTCCCAATGATCTGAGCGCAAAGCATCATATTTAAAGAGACAAGCTGCTTATATTTGCATTCCACAATGGAAAAGTGAGAGAGTGTGAGCCACCCCAAAGATCACATGCCATACATCACTGTTGGCTCAGCTCTATGTGTTGGCTTCACCAAATTATAGCCCTTCAACCTCGGTAAAAATAAAGACATGAAGGTCTTCCTTCTCCTTTTTCACATAAATTCTATGGTGATTTGTAGTAGCACTTCTTTGAATCTCCAGAATGACCCTGTTTCTACCTTCAAACCCAAATTCCTTTCCATTTTGCTTAGGGCCGTGAGTTGAAAAGAGAATTTTATGTCTTCTTTAAAGGCATTAGAGTAAGCCACGCCTACTCCACTGTACGTGAAAGAACGTGTCTTTTTATCCTCTGCCACAGGGTAGATTGTTGGAATAAAGATGGGAGATATTTTCCCACATGACTTATCCTGACATGGCAGGGATCAGTTTCTCCCTGTCGTGGGAGTATCCCCCAACTTGAAGCTGACTTTTGTGAACTGCTACACCTTGTGGTTTATTTTACTGTTCTGCTAATATGAAGGGGGAAAAGTGAGAGAAAGCGGAATGAAAGGAAACTGAAATCCCCGATGACCTTCCAAGTACAGGCACTGTGCCAGCTACATAACATGCCACATTTTATACTGCAGTGATGACCATCACATGAGGTAGGCATTTTCTTATTGATTTAATTCTGAGAAAAGATTAGGTTCTTACGTGGTAACTGTTTTTCCCAGGTGACGCAAGATCAATAATCCAGATCCAGGAATCAAATCCAGGTCTTACTGGATCTGCATTGTTGCTGTCCCATTACATCCTTATTAAGAAGCTGGAGCATAGGCAAGGGCATAGTGAGGGTAAGTATTGCTCTCCAAAACCATTTCCTAATGTTGGATATTTTCCACATTAAAAAAATATATATACACATTGACATAATATCAGTTAAGAACATAGTGAATAAATATTTGAGGAAGCATTGTGAGAGCCGTCTATGAGAAATTTAGAGAGACAAGCAGATGATAGCAAACTATTTTCCCGCCCTTGCCCCCACAGAGCAGTTATGATGGCTTCAGCGTCAGAGGGTACGATGCCCTGGAACAGATATTTATCCAGCTGAATGTTGGAACCTAGTTATTCCTAGGAAGGGAAAGAGAGATGAATATTTCTATCCTCTGAATGTACAGTCATGCATTGCTTAATGACAGGAAATGTGTTCTGAGAAATGTGTCCTTAGGTGATTTCATCATTGTACAAACATCATAGCACGTACTTATACAAGCATAGACAGTAGAGCCCACCCTACGTCTAAGCTATATGGTACTAATGTTAGGGACCGCTGTTGTATATGTGGTCCATTGTTGATCAAAACATTGTTATGCGGTGCATAACTGTATTGTGTTACTTGTGCTTATGTTGGAAAATGGACCTTAATATGTACCAAATCCAAAGTTCTCCTGAACTTGAAGATGTATTCCATTTAAAAAACTGAGGTAATTTGTACATTTTAGTGATTTATGCCTTCAAAATACAAATCTAAAACTCTATATTGACACATCCTTTCTTGTTTTGGTTGCCTCCTGTAACTACCTAATTGCACTGATTAAATTACTATTGTTTATCCTTTTCAAGCAGATTTCCCCAATCTGTGAGAATGCAGACACACCCCAACAACACAACACACACAAACATACACACACATACACAAATACAAAAACAAAGAACCCTCAACGCAATGTTGAAGGAGTTCTTGCCAGTGGGAGTAACTGTCAGCAATCCTCAGGAAACAATTCTGAAAGTGTTTCCATGGTGAGAACCACAAAAGATGAGGTCCCAAGGTTATCTTCTAGGAGAAAATGATAGAATTTTATATTTTCCAAGATCATCTTTCTCTACAGGTTTTTGGCATTATTAAATATGATAAATGTAATGGTAGATATGTCATCACGATTTGAGTTAGACAATGTAATTTCCAATTCTTGTTCTACTTTGTTATATAATGGCCATTGACTTAATTCCTGAAAATAATCCAGGCAAATTTGGAAGATCAGATAGTGCATTAATTCATTCATTCAATAAATACTTACTGAGCAAGTAATAAATGCCAGGTACTCTTCTAGGGCTCAAATACAGCAAAGGAAAACAGATCTCTGTCTTTTGAGCTTACAATATAGTTGTGTGTGATAGAGTGGTGCGATAGAGAATAGACAAATGTTTGCTATACTATCCGTGGGCAATCAGTGCAATAAACGATCATGAAAGAAGAAGGGGATGAGGCTGGACAGAGTGTGCAAGGATTTCTTACACTCAAGGATGACTCCTCAGAGAAGAACTATTTTGAGCATATGCCTCAGTGGAGTGAGTATGTTACATCACTTTAGTCAGTTTTTTTCCTTGTTTACATTAATTTCTTACATTCTTGTAAATTATTTAAATACTTAAGATATTAGTGGGGCAATAAATTCACATGCTTTTTCCTGCTCTCACAGCACTCTGCATTTTCTGATATTACAATCTGTATTGTTCTTATGGCTGTGTGCATGCCTCCCACTGAACCCTGAGCTTCCTGAGCACTGAGCATAGTGCATTTTAGAGAGTAGGCACTTAATATAAAAACATTTTCTGTTTGTTGAGTGATTGAATGGCCCTCTTGAAATTTTTTGGGATAAAATTATTTCTTCCTTGCTATAATTTACAGAGTCATAAGAACTCTGCATGTGTTCCTATTGGAGCAGATCCAAAGGTCCCTCCTGAGGGCAAATTTTGCTTCACTCTGAAGCTACTGTCTCTGGGAAAAAGGTAGTTTTCCATTTGGATGAGAATCTAATGCCAACATTCCAATTTGCCCTTCTGGTTTCCAAAGCATGTGTGTGTGCTTATCAACCACATAGAATACCAGTACTCCAGGCATTAACGTGAACTGCCTGTTATGCTATTCCTAACCAAACCAGAGTAACAGAATTGATACTCTTTTAGACACTGAAGATTACCTAAGAGACCCACAATATTTACATTTTCTACTTGGATCAAGTTTGACCACGTTCATTTAATTCCTTGCAATTTCACCTTGATTGAGATGTGTTTTATTATTGCCTTAGCTTTTGTTAAGAGATTTCACAATGTACACAATAGTAACAGCATTCACCACAGTAACACAATATTCACCATGTCGGTTACTATAAAACTATTTTTGAAGATGTTATTTATTACTTCAGTCAGTGTTTACTATACAAAATCTTTGTGACATTTTTACTTTACAGTATTTTATAGTTCTTAAAAAAAGTTTATATTCTCTAAAGCACTGGTATGCTTCCTCCTTTATGACCAAATGAACCATATAAATAATACGATTCCTTTTTATTTTCCTTTTCCTCTAAAAAGATCAAAGACAAATGTGAAATTCAGGCACAGTAACTTTTCCCTCTCTCCTTATTTGCTATTTCTATTTAACTTTTTATTATTTATTTGAATCTTTTTTGCTTTATGACACCTCAGAAGTTTTGCATAAAGAATTGGGATATAGTGTGCATACATAAATTAATCATTCCAATTTGCTCTTGAAGAAAGCAAATCAATTCTGATCCTTATTTTTCTCATTAGTATGTATGTTTTTAATTTACTTTTCAGATTATTGCAGAAGCCCTATAAATATGTTTAGCATAACACCTGTTGTCCATATGAACTGTTATTCGTAAATTGATATAAATTGATGGTGTGAAATGATTTAGCATTACACGCGTGATAACTTTTCAAGCTATCTTATTTAGGTGTTTATTAAATAACCGTGAACAAATTAATGGTAATATCTCCCTTTTATTAATTAAATAAATTTATTTGATTTTTCTTATTTAGAGAGTATTTTTTTTGAAGTGCCCAAAACCCAGTTAAATCTAAAATAGCATGTATGTGAAACTCGAGAAGTACAGAAGTTTGGAATTAATGTGCTGTTGTCATGGTGTAGAAAATGAGAAACTGAAAATTAGGATAAAATCCACTAAAGAGTTGTGTATAATATTTCTTTGTCAGAATGGTCACTGTTCATAAGTAACTGCAATTAACTATGTCTTCTATACATACGGTGTTGTACAAACCCTGTTCTTCAATGGGCATCGTGGCTAAGGACGTGGACTTCAGAGTCTGGAAGTTCTGTATTTGAACCCAGGCTCTGTCACTTACCAGCTTATGACAAAGGTAATTTATTCAGTTTTCTTGTCTAGGTAATAGGGATAATAATATTCTATATGATAGTTTTAGAGATTAAATGAGATAATGTATGCCTGTTAGTAGTAAAGTTTCCCTAACAAATTCTACAGAAAGTATACAACATTAAATTTTAGTGTCAAAACAAAAAGTCTACAGCCCTGCCACACCTTATCAACTCCTCAAAGTGCAATCCAGTAAATTTACGAGATTCCTTGAAAGGTAGCTGAGCCTTCACATATACACGTGTTTGTGAAGTGTCACCAAATGGCATCAGCCATGTTCTTCTTCTAATCTTTTCCTTACTCTTGACATCTGCTCTATAGGCAGCTGCTTATAGGTGCCAAAGATAATGCCCATAATTGGAAGCAGGTCACCCCAGTAAGGCATATAAACTACAACTTGAAAATCTAAATCTGTGACATTAAGAAACCATATTTCCAAATTTGACTAAAAAGATTCAAATACTATTTAACTAGACTAATTTCGTTCTTCCTTGTTTTTGCAGGGGAGGCAATATATTTTGATTTGTGCTCAAAGCCATGAGAACAAGTGATATTCCAGGCATCTGAAGGATCATAAATATATTTATACACAATTGATCTTCATAGGAAGCCATATTTGGATTTGGTTATTTTAGAACCCTGCCCTTTGTTACATTTTTCTAGCAATATTTTATTATCCATTATAATAAGCTAGATAACAAAAGTCATAGAATGTTAGCCAAGACAAACAATTAGCCTTATTAAGAATAGTGTTATGAAGAATAAACTCAGTTGATCAATTACAAATTATCAATTATCCATAACCAATCCTTTTTTAATAATATTTTAAAATCTATTTTGTAACTTCTGAGAAGTTGACAATTGAAGAGAAAAGTTTGCTTTCGTTTCTTAGATTATTTGTTTAATACAAGTTAGAATTTGACACTGTTCTTACCTTAAATATTTTCTTTTTTTTAAAGCCTGGGGCCTAATAGGAACTTCATAAATATTCTTTTGTGTCCTTTCTTATAATAGATACTCAAATACAATTAAAAGAGTGAATGGAAGCATTTCTGAATGAAAGCTTCTTGTTTTAGAAATATTATTGATGTCATATTAAAATATATTGCTTCCTAGGTCAATCTACTTCTAGGACACATACAGACATCACTGTCAAAAGGGGGTTCGTAGCATATCTCCATTTTCTAAAATATGTATATCTTGAATTTAGTGGCACCACAGAAAATAATTGAAAGGGGAAATCCTTAACAGGTGAACATTATTGGGAAAAAAAAAATCCCTGATTTGTAGTGTTTGTCATTTTCCATAGTGTAAATACTCCCACACTGGCCCATTTCAAGTTACCAACGTGATGTCACTGAAAGCACAGTTGAAAAAAGAAATTCAGAAACAATTCACATGAGCTGATACAAGTGGTCTCCAGGACAGCAAAGGATCTACCGCTAAAGATACGTATGTATTCCTAGTGTCCGATACTCAATTTCCATGTTGTTGAAAATGAGAATATCAGTGCTATACTATGAATTTTTAAGAGAATATTTATTGAGTAATTCATATAAAACTCTGAATCAGGTCCGGCCCCGTGGCCAAGTGGTTAAGTTTGCGCGCTCTGCTGTGGTGGCCCAGGGTTCAGATCCTGGGCAGACATGGCACCACTCGTCAGGCCACGTTGAGGCGGCGTCCCACATGCCACAAACTAGAAGGACCTGCAACTAAGATATGCAACTATGTACCAGGGGGGATTGGGGGAGATAAAGCAGGAAAAAAAAAACAAAAAAACAAAAACCTCTGAATCATGTATCTGAAATTTTAATGGCAAATTGTTTTTTTCTTTAAGCATAAATACTCAGAAACCCACAATTATAGATTTTTTATGTTTATCAAGTGTCTATGTGTCAATTACCGTATATTACCTGTCTGGCTTCTTTTCAGGTCTCTGCACATATATGACCTCTTTTCAGGTCCATTCCATACATGAGCATATTAAGACCAAGGTCACAAATTGGCAGAACATTGCTAATGTGTCAGGTTTATCTGGCAGTAAGCCATGCACTTTGCTTTACTCTGTTCTAGCTAAACCATCTCAGATAGAAAAATACTATCTCAACCTTAGTTCCCTGAAGGAGAGCATGAGACAAAGGTTTTCATTTCAAGTAGATGATTTAAGAAGAAATTTCAGCGAGTGGGAGTTAGGGTCCAGAAAAGAAAACAGGGAATAAGGAAAAGTCAATCTTGAGATGCACTACTTAGTTGACCACTGAAATGAGTGTCTGATGCTGGATCCTTAGGGAATTCCTGTGGAATTCATAAAATATATCTTAAAAACATTCTGCCTAGAATGGAAGGGCAAAGCTCTGCTCATTATTTCCTCTTCACCTTTTCAAGGATGACCCTGCAGAATTAATTGGTAGGTCACTTCTAAGTTGCATCAGAGTGAAGCTCTCAAGAATCTACATGTCAGCATCAGACAAGCTCCAAGGCAGTTCTGGCCTTAGGTAAGGTGCTGCCTGATTTTGTCTGCAAAATCTTTGTGAATCTGATGCTTTTATCAGTGGCTGGAGCAAAAGGTACAGCCAAAGGATTTTGAAGGGGTGCACAAAAAATGTTTGACAAAAGTACCTATTCCACTCTTAAAATATGTACATTAGAGAGAAAGATAGTCTATGATACAATTGCTTATGTTTTAATGCAGTTGTTTCATGTTACTTGAAATTTGAAAAGTGAAAGCACATGACATGGTTCATGACATGAAACCACTGACATACAGAAGTGCTGGATCACCTTCCACATTCGAATCAATTAGTACAACCTAAAGACCTAAAAACCACAGTGTAACTGGCTTGGAACTGACCTAACACACTGGTGTTTAGAAGAGAAGGCAAATGTAAAGAATTATTAGAGAGGGCTTTGCTCATCACTAGTAGCAAGAATCATACATTTTTCTACACTCAGTTTCTTGGTTGAGGGTTTGGGTTAATGATTTCAGCTCTATTGTTTATGTAATCATTAAATGCCTTGGCTCAGAAATGCTACTTCCTTTCTCAAAACAGCCTGGCTCAAGCAAACCATTTCCTCACGTTCATGTGTTTTTTATTAGAAATCTATTGTTCAGATCCATATGCTCCCAGTTTATTTCTTTCCAAAGTGAGTTCTAATGAGCTAAGACAGTAATAGAGAAATAGGTTGTATAATGCCCTATGGAAGCTGACACTATGGTTTAACAGCTGACTTCAGTGATGGATTTTATATAGTCGTTTCCACTGTATGGACTGATTTAACAGCAACAGATAGATAACTATTTTTTTTTCTTTAAAAATACAAGCTTTCCCTTGTGAAAATCATTCTCAGAAGTTAATTTGTAAGTAATTTATTTTTTCTTATTGCTATGGATTTTTCTCAACAAGTGTGGGAACACAGCTTTATCTTTTTTCTTTCCTTTTTTATGCTTGAGCTTTCTTTTACATAGTCCAGCTCTGGCCTGCATGCATAGAGAGTGGATTGACTAGAAGTAGGATTTAAGACCCTGTTTAAACTGTCAGCAACTTAATTTGACTAGGATTTATAGCCAAGATGGTTTAAAACAAATAACTTGTCAAAATAAACGAATTATATTTTAATTATTTGCATGAAATAAATATAATTAACTTGAAATGAACTGAATTAATGTGTATTTATTCTGTAAATATATTTATGCAAGTTTTATATTGCTGGATTTTTCTAGAGATTAGTTCAGTTCTTCTTGTTGTTTTTCCATCTAAATATTACTTTTCTTAAGAATTTAAAACCATTTTTATAAGATCTTGCTGCTTCTGCTAATAGGGAAATCCATCCTAAGATCTCTTAAAAATGTATCCTTTGTTGGTATACAGAGAAAATGGTTTCCCAAAGATGTTCATGTCCTAATGCCAGAAAGCTGTCAATATCTTACCTTACTTAGCAAAAGGGACTTTGCAGATGTGGTTAAGTTAAGGATCTTGAGATGGCGAGCTTATTCTGGCTTATCTAGGGGCCCAAAGTAATCACAAGGATCCTTATAAGTGAAAGAGGAAGGCAAGAGAATCAGAATTAGAGAAGGAGATGTGAAGATGGAAACAGAGGTCTGAGTGTTGGAAAGATTCCATCCAAGGAATGTGGGCAGGCTCTGGATGCTGGAAAGGACAATGAACTGGATTCTCCCTGAGAGCCTCCAGAAGTCTGGCAGCGCTGCCAGACCAGTTTAGACTCTGACCTCCAGAACTGCAAGATAATAGGTGGGTGTTGTTTTAAACCACCAGATTTTTGGTAATTTGTTGAAGCAGCAATAGGAAATTAATACATCCCCGCTCCAAGAATTTCTGGAATTTCCCAGCCGTACTTCACTGGTGCTTACAGATAAGGTTCTTGTTTTTGGTCCACCGAACACTCACTTTTTCAACTTCAGTTGAATCTGTCTGGCACCTGTGATACTGTTTTATTCTATACATTTCTATACAGATCCCAACAATGCTGGTTGGGATCATTATCACTATCATTTAAACACCAAAACATCTGTTTAGCATCACAGACTTGTCCTGACACTTTTAGTACTTCCCTTGTGTCCCACTGAGTATTACTCCTTCTTTCTGCTGGGTATATTACTCCGCTTTTTAAATTTTCCTTATTCTGTGGGCAAATAAACAAATAAATAAAGTATCTTTATTTGCCCACAGAATTACTACACTCCTCCAATGGACATAGCTTAGCTCAAGACAAGACTGATCAGAGGGTACCCTTCCCTGAACTTCTAATCATCTAGACAACACTTATCTGCTGCCATACAGAACACGAATGTGACTCTGCTCCTGTATGAGAGCTTCAGCACAAATCGTGATGTGAATTCAAGCCCCGTGAGCATAGCTGTCTCACTGAACTCGCTTTACTTTATCATCCCTCTTCGTCCAATGAGACAGCTAGAAGGAAAAACAACACAGGTACAGTCTGACCCATGCAAGACAGAAAAGTGCTTCATCTCCATTGTTCTGAACTATATAATCCTGTTAACATTGCAAGGTGGCACATTGAGTTATGTAAGTAATGAAACTGGATTATGGGTCAAAGGGATTTGAAATCAACTAAATCCTGTAATATTTTATAAATATTCAGATTTTACTAGTTCTAAATTTTAAAGACTTGTATGTTTTGTCCTTATCTTGATATTTACAAGAATGTTCGCCATAGCTGGAAAATATTTGATGCCATTTCTCTCTTCATTGAGCAGAAATTATCTAAACCTTATCCTCCCAATTTCCTTCTTGCTCACACCATCAATAAATTAAATGTAGAATTGTTAATTAATTAATGAACTACCGTTATTATCAAGATGATTGTTGACTTTCCTTTTGCCTTAAGTCAATTACATTAAATATAATTTAATTAATTGATTAAATGAATAAATTATTTCTTAGAATGAGAGATTATTGAATATTAAGGATTAAGAAAAAACCTGATCAACAGAAATACTGAAAATTGAAATCTTTATAATTGAATTCTATGTTTAAATTGTTGATTTAAATACTCCATTCATTGAAAATATTTGACTAATATATAAAAATTGTACATAAATATGAATTTATTTACAATAAGATAATCAGGTAAAATATTATTACAGAATTCACATTTTTACATTTATTTCATTCAACTATTTTGTAAATATAAAAAATCAAATTAGATTTAATTGCTTTTGTAATGTGTCTACAAATAAATATTTAATATTTTATACACTTTAAAAAGCTTAGAAGACTCCTCTGCTATGAATTTCCACATATTTTGGATGAAGAATTTGAAGGTCACGTGAGTTAAACACCCTTCTCAAATAATACCACCAGGACCCAGGGCTTTTGATTTTTATACCTTTGTCCTTTGAACAAAGGCATAAAAGTTCTTTGTTGGCTTTCATTGTTAAGCTTTGTTGCTAGGATTAATTCTTACTTTTAGCAACCCTGTGTACAGCAGAGCAGAACCCTGCCTGGTCTTTCTGCTCCATCCTCGCAGCTTCCAGCGCTACATCAGACAATGCTCCACTGCTATTCACAGAGTTTTAATGATAGATTTTTTCAGAAGTGGGTGGCTAGGTCCTTCTTCTTACTTTGTCTGGTCTGGAAGCTTTGCTGAAAACTGTCCACCACGGGTGACCCTGCTGCTATTTACCAGTGGCATAGCTTTCAGCATCATAATAACACACAGCCGCCACCACAGTGTGACAACGGACAAACAGGTGGTGTGGTTCCCGGACCGGGAAACAAACCCAGGCCACAGCAGTGAGAGGGCCAATTCTTAATCACTAGACCACCAGGGCTGGCTATTGTAAGGCTAAACCTCTGATATGAGGTTATCTTCTTGCTTAATTTTTTTTTTCTCTTAAATGAGAGTTACAGCAAATTTCTAAGGAATGGAAGTTTTATTTTAACTTGAATTCAGAGTAATTAAAGTTTTACATGATTAATGCTATTCCATGATATATTTATTTTTTAATGCAATTTTCCAAATAGTGTTTCTGCTTAGAAGATAAATGCATAACAACTAATATTTCTTTTTGCAAACCTGGCAATAAATATCTAAATATTGTACTCAGCAAATTATATGTGGTAGTACATTATGTGCATTCTATTAAAGTTTGACAATTCTAATATTGAAATACATATATTCCCACCCAAAATAGAGGCCAGTTTTGCGAATATTAGAATATTTTTTGTTAGTTTGTTTTCCCATTTTAGAAGCATCTTTTTTTTGCCCTGAAGAAGATTTGCCCTGAGCTAACATCCACTGCCAATCTCCTTCTTTTTGTATATGAGCTGCCGCCACATCAGGGCCACTGACAGACCAGTGGTGTAGGTCCAGGCCCTGCTCTGGAACAATCCAGGCTGCCAAAACAGAGCATGCCAAACTTAACCACTAGGCCACTCAAGGTGGCCCTAGAAACATCTTTTTGAATTCTAGCTTTTACAGATTCTGTCCATTTAGTACAATTTCTAAGAAAAGCAACAATGGTTGTTAAGACTTCCTTTTTCCTCTCACACAGTACTTGTAATTTGGTGACTGTAGGAGTGAGTTCTCGCTACATTTAAGCATTCATTTTACTTCCTCATCCCCCAAATTCCTTTCATACAGCAGTCTGAGGGAGACAAGAGAAGAAGCAGGAAGGAGAAATTTGAAATTTGTTTTTTTTGTAAACCATGCACGCAAACGTAAAAAAAGGATTCAGTTTCAAACCTATTTTAATTACTGAAATATCAAAATTAAATTGAGTCATTTCATTATCAGCTAGCTTTTCAATGCTTCATGTAGTGCACAATCTAAAGGCAGACTAGCTAAGTATGAACCATGACTCTAGCATTTTCTCACTGTCCAAGTTGCTTAACCTCTACCTAAGTTTCCACGTCTGTAAAATGAAGATAAAAAGAGTACCTACTGGACATGGCAATGCTGGGCATGTTAAATATGTTAATATGGTTAAGCTCCTGGGTGCTATATCTAGTGCATAGTAAGTATTCAATAACCACAAGCAATTTTTTTGGAAGGAATAATATAGTTTAAAAGTAAATGAATCATAAGTGTGCCAACTTGTAATACTTAAAAAGCTCTGGAAAATAGCATGAAGGAAGAATGAGGAATCCAGCAACCATTGTTTAATCTCATCTTTCTTTCACTAGCTATCTTATGGGCCCTAGAATGTATGAATTTATGGCTCATTGGAGTTTATTTTATAACAGCAGACAAGAAAAAACAAAATAAAATCAAAACAACAAACCAAACTGTGTTCTACAAGTTGAGGAAAGAAAGAAAGAAAGGAAGAAAGGAAGAAAAAGAAAGAAAGAAAGAAAGAAGGAAGGAAGGAAGGAAGGAAGGGAGGGAGGGAGGGAGGGAGGGAGAGAGAGAGAGAGAGAGAGAGAGAGAAAGAAAGAAAGAAAGAGAGAAAGAGAGAGAGAAAGAAAGAAAGAAAGAAAGAAAGAAAGAAAGAAAGAAAGAAAGAAAGAAAGAAAGAAAGAAAAAGAAAGAAAGAAATGTCTATAGTATCAGGGATCTGGAAATGTATTAATACTAAGGCAAACAAATAAGCAAATAACAATGACAACATCCAACCTAATCCCACTTAATAAAGGTAGTATTGGAATGTTTTCAGTTTTTATATTGAACTCTCACCTTGGAATTTTATAATTTTCAAGAGATATTTATAAATCATATATTGTATCATTATTATATTCTACTAGCCAAGTTACCCCATAGGATTTCTATATAAATTGGAGGGAAATATATATCATATTGCATTTAACCATCAAAGAAATAGTATTTAAGCATCTTTAAGGGAAAATTATTTTAATAATCTAGGTAATCCAACACTCAAGTGTATTGTGTTTATTCAAAATGAAAAGAAATTGAAGGCAACTACCCTAGACTGTCTCTGCCCCAGTTCCCATTTAATAGACTCACCAGAATAACGATCACACCATGCTCTCTCCTTAAAACATACAGACTAAAGCCCTTGACATGCTGAGTGTCACTATTATTGTTTCTGTGAAAAAACTGTGTCCAGTTGGGAATTGATTGATTAGGCAGGTAATTTTGTACACAATGATAATGACAACAATAGCAACACATTTTTCTCTTAGCTATGGGCAAAATCAAAATGGGGGTTGATGGGACTATAATATGTTTCTATTGCTTATGAAAAAAATTGAAATTGAAAACTGTAGACAATGTATTAGAAAAGTACTACAGAGGACCAGAAGCAAAGAAAACGTTAGCAGGAAAGTTCTGTATTAAATGACTGTCAAATTGCCTTTCATATTTAGGTTAAAATAAAATATTGCTGCATATTTAGATGACATTTTGGATTTCCCACCTTAAAAAAGGATTTTGATCAAGCAAGCAAGAATGACTCCTAATTATTTCATATAAGGAGGTTTTTGTTTTATGTAAAACATGCAGGAAAATGCCACATCTGGTTATTGTATAAATAATTCAAGAGTACTTCCTTTTCTACATGCCAGTGTAGTATAATTTTTGAATCAGAGAGTAGCCATCCATTTCAGACACTAGAATGTGACTGAAATGAGGCCTACTTATCTCATTTTTAATATATGCACGGATCCTGAATTTAGTTGATCTATTGATGTTAAATAGAGGACAAAATAATCAGAAACCCTGAGATAGCACATAACTTACCCTCTCAAAACTGATTTGTTCATGGGTCCTGATGACTAGAGTTTGTCTTTTAAAATCATGCTTTCTTTTTATGTATGCTCAGCTTCAGGTTCTTCCTCCTCCAGTTACCCACTCCTTTCTCTTCGTCCTTCTCAGTTGATTGGGATTATTCTTTGGTTATTCTTCTCATGGTTAGACAAATATAGTAATTCTAGGTGTTACCACCAACAACGACCATATCCACAGGTCAAAAAAAAAAAAAGGGAAGATAAAGAAGTAACTTATTTTTTTTTTCACTTTTTTAGGTGTAAAATAACCACACATTGCACCCACCCCAATTGTCTACCTCTGCAACAAATGTCTTGTCACGTTTATTTGGTCAAAAAGGTCATCATAGCACCCCAAACCTATCATTTCCCGTGGAAATGGGAATGACCTAATTGATTTAGACTTATTTGAATTTACCCTTTTATCAGAGATAGGGACACCTTTGGTGAACTATAGATCCCTGAAGGAAATATGAGGACTATCACCAAGAAAAGGGGCCGAATATTTTGTGTGTAGACACCCAATAATGTGTATTAAAATAGAGGACCCAGCTTATTAAAAATCTCAAATGACAACGAAAGCAAAGCGCAATTTCTGTTGAAGTCGTGCAGATTCTACATGGCATAATCTCAGCTCAAGGAAAGGAGATGTTCCAAAGAGAATACAAGAGAAAACATTCACTGGTCCAAACAAGCAGTCTGCATTGCTGACGGTTAGAGGACAAGATAGGAAAATTTTTGACAGGGAGTTGTATTAGGTAAACAGAAAATGCGTATTCAGAAATACTTCTCACCAGATAACATCAGGAAAGGCTGGATCTTAGGATGGTTTTGGCAACACCTGTGATTTAAACAGAGGACAAGTCAACATAAAGCTATAAATAGTTTCAGAGAGACAAAGAATGTTGATGTTGATATTAAAACCTGGAAGTAAGAAAAGGAGAGCAAGGGAGAAACTTAAATTTTCGACAGTTGATAATGAAAAAGGGAGTAACTTTATAAACGTTATAGCAGAGATGAAGGTCCAGGGGCCGTCAATATGGCGGAGACGCTATTGCGATCTGAGATCTCTAAGGGATCTCTAATACAGAGATCATTATTATCTCTGATCATGAAACGAGAGATTGCAGAACCTGGATTAGGAGCGAGGCCCAAATTTGAGGTTATTGTTTACATGCTCCTAACTGTGAGAAGAAATGACTTATAGAAAAGCAAACAGTATCTAAAAGTCTGGAAGATAGTGCCTGAGATGATGAGAAAAATTGAAAGGTATAGGCTGGAGAAGAGAAGCTCAGAAAAATTGTCAGTCTTAACTAGGCTTTATTAGTTTAGTTGTAAATGATTCATTTGGGAACACTGCGAAAAAAGTGATAAAACTGATGTGAAGGGATATATACACGCGTACACATACACACATTTTTTTTCAAAGTATAATTTCTTTTTAAATCTGTATTTGGCTCCACTGAAGCTCCAAATAAACAAATTTTGGATAACCACTATCCATCTTTTAAAATATAGGAAGTGGGGGCCGGACCAGTGGTGCAGCGGTTAAGTTGGAAGGTTTTGCTTTGGCGGCCCGGGGTTCACCGGTTTGGATCCCGGGTGCGGACATGGCACCGCTTGGCAAGCTATGCTGTGGTAGGCATCCCACATATAAAAAGTAGAGGAAGATGGGCATGGAAGTTAGCTCAGGGCCAGTCTTCCTCAGCCAAAAAAAGGAGTATTGGCAGCAGATGTTAGCTCAGGGCTAGTCTTCCTCAAAAAAAAAAAAAAAAAAGGAAGTGTATTAATGCATTATATATTACACAAGAGTTTGTCTTACAGACAGAAATTAACATTCAAAAAAGATACTTGGATAGACTTTTAACATACTCCAAATATATTATACATTTATAGAACATGATGTCCATCCTCGTAATACAGTATGGTGTAATTGCAAAATTTTTCAACCCCTTAAATAATGCATTTATAAATAGTTGAATCAATGTATTAATAAAATTAAATGCTCATTTTTAGACTTATAATGACATGTGAAGTAAGTTGTTACTTCAGCAAAATTAAAAATTTCCACGTGTTTTGGACACAGAATTTCTATTCTATTTTTAATATTTTATTAGTTAACTTAATATCCTGTTTATAGACTCAGACTAAATTTTCTGGGTATTTTGCACCCAAGACTATTTGTGTTTATCTCCATACATTGAAAAGTGAAAAGGCAGCTTGCTATACAAGAAAAAGAATATGTTTTACACATTTAAAACAAATGAAATTAATATACTAGAGAATATTACAGCTTATTATAATAATTATAATGTAAAAAGAATAATTATAGCTCTTTTACAATAAATAAACTGTGAAAACATGTATATTTCTCTCCTTGTATGAAGGACCATTATAGTAATGGGAATTGAGGATTACATGTAATTTTCTGACATTCAGAGAACATTGGAGACTGAAGGCTTCCAGATGTCAATTATCTTGCGCCACATACTACCACTGCTCTGGCCACAGCTGACCAAATCAGACTGTAGGGCAAGTGTCTACAGGCCAAGCAATGGCCTGGGTGCTGTCACAGAGAACTCTACCTAACAGCCCTTTGCCATTCTGGCCCATGACTTGAATATACTCAGATCTTTCTTGTTGGGAATATGAGGCTATTAGAGAGAATGAAACACAACTGAAAGAAGGAGACTCAAGCTGGCAAATACACGAACAAGAGGCATCGAGCAAAGGCTGTGCCAAAGGAAAAGCCACACAGAAGCAGAGGCAGTGATACAGAGAGAGATTTACGGTATCAGAAGGAACAATCACAGTTAGAAGGGGAGACAAAGATTTCTGAGTCACCATCACAGCATAGGCAGGGTTACTGGAGCAGGGAGCAACGTGTTTTGTCTGCTGAGGAAAAAGGATGGCCAGATCGTCCAGCTGGACCACTAGAGATGCTGCTGCACCCTGAGAGCTGCTCTGTGTCCTGAACAACATTCCTGACTTCCTTCAAGTTTCAATGTGAGGCAGTTGGAGTCCTGACCTATTTTTCCTCAATCCTCATAAAAAATCTTTATCAACTGAGACTGCTTTTATTTGGATCTGATCCCTGCAGCCTGAAAGAGCCTATCTAACACGGTCAATATTTAATTATTCGTGATCCACACACTTCCTCAAGTGACACAGTGAAATTTGTACCTAAGAAAGTGTAAAGATTAAAGTTGTTAAAATATAAATAGCAAAATTCAAGATATGGAGGAATACATTTTTACCAACTTAAGGACTAGTCTCATTTCTAGTTTTGGCCATTATATTTTAAACTGCTTGTGATCAGAGCAAAAAACAGACATCTGATGGGGTAGGAATGTCTATTTAGTTCTTATCATCTCATAAAAGAAACAATATATGCTATTCAAAGAAAAGCATAACTTTTGCTAATAGTAACTTTTCAAGTACAAAGTGACCTTAGACAAGCAGCATTAAATCACAAGTTCCAAGTGATATCTTTAACAGAAAGTTTATAGTAAATCCGGACGTTCTTTATATGACCCCTTCCTACGATCACGTAAGATAAAAGACAAAGAAATAGTACTGAAACCACTTCATCTGTTTTCAATTTGCTCTATATTTTGGTCTCTCATCTTACTGTCTTTGAAAGGTATTTTGGAACACATAGTTTTTTTCCACATTTAAATGTAGAACAACATTATTCCTCTAGCTTCTCTTCCTAGTTTCAACTGTAACTTTGTGAAGTTTGCTCAACCTCATGACTTAGGCTTTCATTCTTTCGCCTGAACTGGAGTTGTCTACTACAGCACGTTTTCTCCAAGTCAGACATTCCACGCCCCACATTTTGTTAACATATAGATTTGGTTCCCTCAGTAAGGCATTTTCAAAAAGAAATAATGCTTCAAACTGTACAATTTAAGATGTGAAGTATTTCAAAAAATGAAACAGCACAGCTAAAAGGATGATATAAACATAAATCAACGAAGATATTAAGGACAAGGCAAACATCCTGACAGTTCATACAAATTACCCATTACTGATGTCTATCTGGATTTCATCTCTAAAAGTCCACTGTATATTTCTAATGCTGTCACATAAAGATTTCTATTGAAATTTTAAAAATCTCTTTAATCAAATGACAGGCAATAATAATTCTTTGGGTTTTAGTGCAGTCATAAATGATGCCAAAGCCTAAGAAACTGTTTTTCATAATTAGAAGCAAAAAAATCCCCCTTTCTTATTTTAGCTCTATGTGTCCAAACCCTCTGACTATCCAAGTTTAGGTGCTAATATCTGGTGTGGAATGCAATTTTCACGACGTTGATGCACTGGATGTGGGGTGAGATCTAGTTGTGGGGGACCTGAGAATTATTGTCTTCAGGCTGCTGTAAATCCAGCTGGGGAAGTGATTCATGATGTGGTGTTCTAGAAAAATCAATTAAAATTCGGATAGACCATCCTAAAGGCTAGTAAATCTGAAAGAGATGGCAGAGAGGGTAGTCTAGCTACCAAACTTAAAGGATAGTTTGGGGGAAAGCTAAAAGATGGAAAATAGTTTTGGGGAAAGTGAAAACATGGAAAAAGGAAGTGGAGCACAGACTAATAATTATTTTTTAGGATGAGGAGACTAGAGAGAAAGTTGAAAAAATATCCTTGACCTTGGGTAGGAGTAGAGAGCAGTTAAATGCACAGACTTAGAATAAACAACAGAGATGACAGAGGAATCTCTTGATTTTGAAACTTCCATGAGAGTAAGTAGCAACAGGCTCTGAAAACTCACCTAGAAACACAGATTATTGCCGACTTCAGGGCTGGTGATGTCTTAGTTATACCTCCAAATCAGAATGTGCCTAGGTGGTTTGGTAAGCATCAGCCTTTATGGCTAGAGAAAATAAATATAAGTTTAAATAACAGCTTATTTAATTCAACATTATGGGTATTATTGCTTACAAAAGCATATTTAACCTACATAAGATTTTCACAATGAACTATGGGAATAAGCTACAGAAAGCAAAGCTAATTAAAATTCTCTTTGCTTCTGGGAATAAAAAGAAGAAAAAATGAACATGCACTGTGGGGGAGGGGTTGGGGAAGACTAAGACAAGTATGAGAAACACTAGTAAACAAACAAAGTTTCTCCAAACGAACATTCAATCATTCAGTTTCTCCAGCTTGCAATTTCGTTTGTCCTTCTACTGTATTTAAAATGGACTGATCAAAGGTGCCACAGTAAGATACAATACAGTTTGTGTATATGCATCACATGATTACTCATCAGTAATGTTGTTTTACTGGTTGTCATATTTTTGAAGCAGGGAAAAACAAGTCAGCATGAAAACAACAGCAAAATGATTTGCATTTCAAGGCAAAGTTTTAGAAAGTTTAAATTATACTCAGGTTCTCCCTCTTTCATACTTTAAAATCACCCATATTACAAATGAGGATGAACCAAGAAAATGTGTATTGGTAATCTAATGATATTAGGTTAAAGAAAAAGAAAAACGTACTAAAAAGTATATTAGGTGAAAGAATAAATTATGTATTTTTTCTTTTTTCTAGCTTTATTGAGGTATAATTTACAGTGAAAAATTCTACATATTTAAGGTATGAAATGTGATGTTTTGATGTATGTATACATTGTGAAATGATTACCATGATCAGGAAGAATTATTTATCCATTAGGATCAAATAGAGCAGCATGATTTTTTGTAAGTAACCTTGAACCCTCAGATAATAAAATTGCATTGTGTGTAATACATTCATAAACGTAATTGGTGGATGTGTCTTTATTTCGAAAGACTGATTATACACTTTTGTGTCATCATCAATCAATGTCTGAAGATGGCTTAGTGTGTGCTTCTTTCACTAAATCCTTATTAAGACAGGGAAAATTAAACGCAAGTCCCTCCCCCAGTGAAGGTAACAACATTATATTATCAGGGCAAAGAGCAAAAATGTACCGTATTTCGTTCATTCTGACTTCTGATGATGAATAATCTGTTCTCTTTTTCACTTACGAATACACACTTGTATCACAGCAATATAAAAACCCACTTTCAAGTTATTAATGTTTGGTAAAACAATGTTTAATATATTACAACCTACATTTATAGGAACACTGTCTTTATGCAAATCCCACAGATAATACCTTTTTAATGAAAAGGACAAAGTTTGTAATGTATGCTCTCAATGGCAATTTAATCTAAATTTTATATGTCAAGACAATAAATTGGGCCATGCTATCTGTAAAGAAAGGAAGAGATCTAAGAACTATGGTGAAGTTTATAAAACTTTTAAATTCTCTTTCTGATAGCCTTCTCTCTGACTCATTTCAAAATTATTATCACAAAAGAATTTTTGGCTTGTAATTTTTTAAAAATAGACTTTTCAAAACAACTTCTATTTGACCAATCATTCTGCATAAAAATCTAGCTTATTTTCTTCTCCAGTGTTCTGGAACAGGAACAATTTCGTTGAAACAAACTTTTATTTGAACTCCATGATGACAATTTGTTGACTCTCTGATATCAAAAATATTATGTGATACGTAAGGTGTTGAAAAATTAATATGGTATAGAATCTGTGAATTTCATGAGGTAAATTCTCAACTATTGCAGTTCACACACTTTTCCTAAGGAAGTTTTACATTTGTGTAATAATTATAATAGATTATGCACAAAAATTAATTTTCTTTTATGTCATAGGATTTACATACATGTATAAATATTATACATTTGTATTCTTAATATTTCTACGAGGGGCAAGATGAGTCAAGAAGTCTGTATAAAATCAAAATACCTAAAGTAAATGTTCTTCCAGTAAATATGCATTGGATACCTAAGGTGTGCAGCAATCTCAGATAGCTTCTCTGTTCAAAGTTTTGCTCAGTCTCACTCTAGACTTACCTTATGGAGGCAAAAATGCAACCTCAAATGCTTAGAGTGTCAGTCACGTGCTCATGTGCCAAGATGATCGCCAGGCATTCGAGTGTTGAGTGCAAGTCAAATTAGAATCGGTTTCTTAGGCCAGTCATCGATTTTTGAAATAGAACACCTGAGGAGAGCCAAGACAAGAAATAAAACTCATGTTTTTGACGGCTCCTATTTTTCATACTATTCCAACATTGGAATATGGCTTTTAATGCATTCGTATAGTAAGCATTTGTTTATTCACCTTACCACTTTTCCCAGAACTAATTAGTTTTTCAGTTTTGAGACACTGGCCCTGAATCACACAAGGACTTAATCCCAACGTGAGGAAGATATTCCCTACATTAACTTTGTTTTACTGGAGCTTCTTTGTTTTTGTTAATCAAATTTTTCCTTATAATCTTTTGGGAAACAAAGCAAAGGATATTAAAGCTGGGGGAATTAGCTTATCGGTGTTTTCTCTGCCCTCACTCTTAATTGATAATTTATATAAATTAATTAATAACTCATCTTAATTGATAATTTAGATTTCTGGATTAAATATCATATTTCTTCATAATTTTGAGGGAAAAGATCCATTTTTTTCCTAATTTCCCAAGTGGCTGTTTAAAAAGCATTACTATTTCAGATTCTTTGTACATTATTCGCCTTTATCCCCCTGCCCAAGACTTCATGAATTCTTTTTCCTTACTTCAAGTGACCTGAAATTTCACATTAATATAGTGAGCATTTCTTTCAGTTTGGGGAAATATTTTGCTCCCCTCCTTCATCTCTGTTCTTTCTGAAATTAATATTATTTAAATTTTATACTTTTTAAAGTATAATTTAAAATCATCTCCCTTTTTATGTGCCCTTTCTTTGTCTTGATTCTGCTCCCATGAGTATTTCTTCAACTTCAGCTTAATTTGGCTTTAACTCTTTGCCTGGATTCTATTCTCTACAAGTTCCCTTTTTAGGCTTGTTTGTTTTCAGGTTCATTTTTTTTTATGTTGGAGGCATTCCTCAACTATTTGGTGATCATTGGCTATATGTTTCTGTGTAGGAGTAAGACATCAAATGGCAAAAGAAAGCTCTATATGTCTTTGCAGGGTTGGTGATTGGTGAGTTTCTTTAAAGGATTATTGGGCAAGTGCACTGATATTTCTTTGCAGAGTCTGCAAATGTTCCTGTGTGTAGATAATCTTTTGGCATAGTCGGTCCTCCACAGATTAATATTCTAATTACCAATCTAGACGGTATAGTCCTGGCTGTTGGTGTCCTGGGGGCCTAGCAAAGTAGGGAGATAACGGTCCTCATGTTGAATGTATTCGCTTTCAATAAGTTTACTTACCACTGCCCTCAATTGGACCAATGTCCAGAATCTGTTTGTTTTCCAGCTCCCAAAGAATAAACCTCTGGTGCTAGAATAAAAGGGGATAAGGGCTAGTGGCCTGATGTAAGATGTGGGCAAAGAAATTTCTGGGTCTTTTTAAAGGTTTAGCACCAGTTATTCAGAGTTAGCTACACTGTGTTCAAGCATGAGTTACCAGTGTCTCCAGTTACCGAGTCTTTGTGAGGGGGAGTTCTAAAGAGAGCATGATTTGCCTCTTATCTTCTTCCTTTACTCTAGGTTTAGATTTCAACTTTATGTTAATTTCACTAGCCCGTAACCTACCAGTTTATAAAAAACAAAAATGTTTTTATTTGTTTACTATTGGATGGAGCAAAGACAAACATTTGTGGCCATTGTGCCATGTTTTGCATGCCTTGTTGTATTTGTTAATTTGCATATTTTGAGATAAGTTTTAAGGTATGTAAACCTCAAATGTTACCTCCGAAACCACTTCTTGGTCTCGTGCCATATTTTTAAAACTTTGTTTTGCACAGGTCTCTGGAATTGACTTGTTTTTGTTTTCAATATGTCAATTATCTTATTCCCTAGGCTAATAGGTCACATATGCCTGAATATTATTTTATTCTTTCAATAAATTTGATTTTCTCTACATATAAAAAATGCAATATATATATATATCTCCTTGAAAACTTTCCATGTGATTAAATTCAAAACCCAGAACTAAATCCCTTAGAGATTATGTCAATAATTTCATCTTGGAGGACTTAGAAAATGTGCTCATCTAATTTTAACTCCTTCCCCAGGCCTTCTGTGGAGCTATACAACATTTCACTGAATCCTTACTTTAAACAGTTGGAAGTGAACTGAATCTTTGAAAAGGTCTCACCTCATTCTCGAGTTTCTACTGCAATAGCCAAACCAAATATGTCTAAACACAGCGATGTTAACAAAGTCAGTATGTTTCATGGAAGTCAATTTTATATTCAGACAGCTCTCGCTTCTGCAATACATGATTATTTATTAAAGGATGGAATCACTCAAGTCTGGAGGCAGTGAAATCAATACGATTGTTATTATTGTATTTTCTAGTAAAAATTGATAGGCTCTAGAAACAGGGATCGGCAAACTATATGCTGTGGATCAAATCTTGATGGCCTCCTGTTTTTGTAAATAAAGTTTTATTGGAATACACCAATGCCCACTTATTTTGTTATTTGCATCATAAGTTTTTTATGATGTTATAATAATTATCAAATTAAAATTGCCAGGGAATGCTAAAAGTAATTCAGTTTGTCTAGCTCTTGTATTGATTAGTAGGACGTGCTAACTGAAAGGTGTTCCAGATAAATTGAAGCAAGCAAGTAATCCAAAGCCAGTGTGAGTTAAGGTGATTTTCGAAAGACAGGTTTGTGGTAAAAAGAAAAAAGAAGGATGACATGGACATAGCAGCTGTCATAGAGAGAGCATTTTGTGGAAAGAGTAAAGATGATTAAACGGAAATTTAAAATGTTTGCTGCACTATGTGTGATGTAATCTCACTACCTGAATTCATCTACTATGCTATGTAATACTTTAAAGATGGATGCTTTCTTGTAAATTCATATATTTTAATGTTACAGACTATCTTACCAAACAAGATGAGCAAACAGATAATGATTTCATTGCAGTACTATTTCAAGCATTATGGGAGAGTGAGTGGACCAAGCCTGGATACTCAGCTCTGTTGAAACAAAGGGAGGAGGAGTTTAAGAGCTGGGGTGGTGGGATTATAGACCATATGTGTTTGCTCACTGGCTTTACCCAAAGGAAAAGTAAGCTTTCTCCTGTCTTCATAACAGGAGATGGTTTTACATCTCAGGGCATGGTGCCCAGGGAAGTTAGGCTCCTACTTTTCCCACAGACACTGGGAGATGAGGAGCTATCTTCTCTGATGATTACCTTTCAAAGATATGTGTCCCAGGTCCTTGAGAAAGATTGCCGCAGATTGAAAAGCTGGCAATAGGCTTTTTAAAAGATTTACATCTCAAAGAGATAGAAAAGGAATTTACAATTACAAATTTTCTAAAGTAAATGCTCTAAGAAAATGGAGGTCTGGTACCTAGAATCAAGAAGCCTGTCCAATTTCATTCCTTTGCATGTAGATATCCAGTTTCCCTGATACCATTTGTTGAAGACAATGTCCTTTCCTCACTGTATATTCTTGGCACTTTTGTCAAAGATCAGGTGACCATATATGCATGGACTTATTTCTGGCTTTCTGTTCTGTTCCATTGGTCTATATGTCTGCCTTTGTGCCAGTACCACACTGTTTTGATTACTGTAGTTTTCTAATATATTTTGAAATCAGGAAGTGTGATGACAGCAGCTTTGTTCTTTCTCAAAATTTATTTGGCTATTCGAAGTCTTCTGTGGTCCTATAAGAATTTTAGAATTGTTTTTTCTATTTCTATAAAAAAACGCCATTGGGATTTTGATAGAGATTATGTTGAATTGCCAATGACTTTAGGTAGTATGAACATTTGAACAATATTGTCTTCCATCCATGAACACAGGATATCTTTCCATTTGTGTCTTATTTTTTCATCGACGTTTTGTAGTTTTCAGTATACAAGTCTTTCAGCTCCTTAGTTGAGTTCACTCCTAAGTATTTTATTCTTTCTGGTGCTATTGTAAACAAGATTGTTTTTCTAATTTTCTTTTCATATTATTTGTTGTTAGGGTACAGAAACACAACTGATTTTTCTAGGTTGATTTTGTATCCTGCAACTTTATTGAGATTGTTTATTAGTTCTAACAGGGTTTTTTTTAATGGAATCTTTAAGGTTTTGTATTTATAGGATCATGTCATATGCCATTCGGGCAATATTACTTCTTCCTTTTCTATTTGGCTGCCTTTTATCTTATACCATATGCAAAAATCTAGTCAGTGGATTAAAGACTTAAAAATAAGACCCAAAACTGTAAAATTCCTAGAAGAAAACATAAAGGAAAAGCTTCATGATATTGACTTTGACAATGACTTCATAGCTGTGACACCAAAAGAACAGACAATAAAAGCAAAAGTAAACAAGTGGGGCTACATCAAGTTAAAAACCTTCTTCGTAACAAAGGAAACAATCAACAGAATGAAAAGGCCACAAACTTAATGGGAGAAAATTTTTGCAAATCATATCTGATAAGGGGTTAGTGTCAATAATATATAAAGAACTCCTACAACTCAATAGCAAAAAAACCTAATATCCTGATCAAAAACTGGGCTAAGGGCTTGAATAGACATTTTGCTGAAGAAGTCATACAAATGGCCAACAGGTATATTAAAAACTGCTGAACATCGCTAATCATCAGGGAAATGCCAATCAAAACCACAATGAGATATCATCTCATACTTGTCAGGATGTCTATTATGCAAAATACAAAAGACAACAGGTGTTGGTAAGGATGTAGAGAAATTGGAACTCTTGCACACAGTTGGTGAGAATGCAAGATAGATAGTGCGACTACTGTGGAAAAGAGGATGGAGTTTCCCCCAAAACAAAAATAGAACTATCATATGATCCAGCAATCTCCCTTCTGGGCATTTATTCAAAAGAATTAAAATCAAGATCTTGGAGGGATATTAACACTACAATGTTCCTTGCAGCACTATTCACAATAGCCAAGATGTTGAAATAAACTAAATGTTCATTAACAGGTGAACAGATGCATGGATAAAGAAAATGTGGTATGTACATACAGTAGCATATTATTCAGTCTTAAAAATGAAGATCTCGTAATATGTGACAATAGAATTGAAACTTGAGGAAATTATGATGAGCAAAATAAGCCAATCACAGAAAGAGAAATAGTGCATGATTCCAATTATATGAGATATCTAAAATAGTCAAATTTATAGAATCAAAGATTGGAATTGTGGTTGCCAGGGATGCAGGGAGCAAAAACTGAGGACTTACTAACCAACAAGCATAAAGTTTTGGTCAAGCAAGATGAGTAAGCTCCAGAGGTCTGCTGTACAACATCAAATACATACTCAGCAATAATGGATTGCACACTTAAAACTTTAAGAAGGTAGGTCTCATGTTAAGTGTTCTTTTCACAATGAAATAAAATTTTTTAAAAAAGAAGCAGCCCTGTCTGAAGTTTGGTCATACAGAAGGGAACATTATAGCCTTCTTGATCAGGGGCTTCACAGGAATCTAGGCTAAGATCTATGACTGATAAGTTGGTAAGGCACATGTTATAAGTACAAACTTCCATGAAGCACTGCATAGCTTTTGGCAAAAGAGGTCTTCATCAGGAGAAAAATAATGCAGGTCTACTTTTTAAAACTGTAGTCAGGGAGCCAGAGAGATTCTGAGTACTGCGTGGTGTTGCTCGATTGAATCAGCTTTCTACTCAATTACGCTGGCCTTGTGTCTGAGTGGAAGTAAAGCTGTAAGAACTGCTTCACGATTCCCTGTAAAACGGCAGGCTCTAAACAGCACTCTGGCTTGGTAGACCCTCGTCTGAACACCGGTCTAAGCCCGGGGCGTCAGAAGCAGTTGAGGGCAGAAAGCCTTTAATACTTTAATGAGTATTCAGCAGCAGATGAGTACAGCAGAAGCACTCCATGGCGTCTATGACGCACAGAGAACAGGAGAATGGAGTCCACTAAAGATGGTAAAAGTACTAACATCCATCACCATTGACAGACGAGTGAGTCCATGCAGAAAAACAGGATAGAATAATTAATGAGTCATGCTACTTGGGTGCAGACACAAGTCCCAATACTTCTAGGATCTGTGGCTCTTGGACAGTGAAATGATTTATCTTGCTTATGGTTTCTTTTTCTGTGAAATGTGGATGCTAGAGCCTTGGTGATAGTCTCTTGTGAGAATTAATTTATAGTAAACATATTTAGTGCCTACTCTGGCCACATCATTCAAAAACTCATTTAATCCATACAAACACCTCGAGAGATGGTTTATATATTAACCCCATTTTATACATGAGAAAACAGAGACCTATAGAAGTTAAGTAATGCAGAGAAGACGCATGGAGAACAAGTCTGGTTCTAGGGCTGTGCTGTCCAATATGTGCATAGTACTACATGTGGCTATATAAATTTAAATTAATAAAAATTAAACAAAATTAAATATTCAATTCCTTAGTCAACCTACTCACATTTCAAGTGCTCCACAGCACATGTGGATAGTGACTACTGTAGTGGGCAATGTAGATAGAACATTTCTATCTTCTCAGAAAGTTTCGGTGGACAGCACTGCTAAAGCCTATAACCTTTGCAAAACAGTCTCTCTCCGCAATAAAAACAGCCAAGTGTCCAACACATAGAAGCTGTTCAATAAAAGTCTGTTTCTTCAGGAAAAAATGAGTCTATTATCATTGAAATTCTTCCAAAAAAGTTATAGACTTCCTCAGCCCCCATGATTTTATTGGGGAAGGAAATCCAAGTTTCTGTAAAATCAAGTTCATGAAACTTTCCTAAGAATACAAAACTTAAGCAATTTATTTACTTGTATGAGAGTCAACAGCTAATAAGAAACAGTCACTTCTGATCCAGTCCTCTTTACTCTGGCTGCTGGAATCAAATGAACTTTTGTTAAGTATTTCATTCAAGGGTACTGTAATTTCATCAAGCAACATCTGCCAAACATTGCTGTCTCTACTATTATTACAACATGTAGAAAATGAAATTCCTACTATCTGTCTCATCTTATTTAATTTTTGGATTTCAGGAAATTGTGTTGGTTCAGCTATTTGCTATCAGAGCTAAATATAAGTTTGCTTGAAAATTGAATAAGAGAATAGGTTTTTTTCAAGTATGGGATTCTGACCCATAAGAGCCAAATGAGAAATATTTTAGGTCAAATTCTAGTGCAGAGCTAAAGTCTGTCTCTCTGGGTTTAGCAATTTCTTAGCAAAGGCAATACATTCAAATTTTCAATACACTGAGATAATTTTCGCCTATATCTACATTTTTTATTGTTCCCCAAATTTCTGACTGCTATTGCCTTAATTTCGTAAACTGGAATAATTTCCTACAATATCATTTATGACCTTAAATTTGGATAGTCAATAAAACTGTTAGTACATTAAATAATTTTAATATAATTGAGATGAGTTAAGCAAATAACTTTGCTTACTGTCTAATCGTGTTTCTAAGAAGTCATACTTAATTTGCTTCTACAAAAGAGAATAAAGATATTATTATTAACTCTCCCTTTTTGCAATAAATCAGACAGAGGATTTATGTAAAAAGAAATTACAAATGTGAATGTAAATCGCCAAGCTTACACCAAGCAATCAAATCATTCATTTTGGATCAGCGATATAAACTGTGGCATCATCAATTCCAAAATTACCTGTTGTTGAGTGGTTGCAAGGCATTGTGCAAAGTGTCAATGCATAGGACTCTGCAAAGAAATTAATTTAGATGGGGTAAAATTAGTTGCAAAATAAATATTAAAACATTCTGTTATATCAGCAATTTTTAATTTCCATAAAATCCTAAAGAAATTACCAACATAATGTCTACATCTGTGGTGCCCTATATAAAAAAAAAAAAGTTGGAAGCCATCACTTGCCCCTTTTGAATGTGAGTGATGTTTTTACCTATTGCAAGTTATTAAAAAAAAAAACAACAATAAGAAATGCAACACAGGTTCCTTCTTATACTTTGCCTTTGTGCTTTCACTGTGTCAAACAAAGTCTGATAAAAAACAGTCTCAAATGTGATGGGCCTCATTCCAGTGGTTCAAATATCTCCAAGCTTCCTCTCCCTATCAATTAATTATGGAAGAAAATGAACTTAATAATAACTTATTAAAGAATAGATACAAAGTTAAATTTCTTGCAAAATCAGAATATATTACTCTCCAATGCCAAAAATAGAGCTATGTTGCACAACTGTTAAGTAGTGCTGATTACCTAGATCAGATTTTACATAAGCATCAAATTTTCTCTGTATGAGAATGTATATTTGTCATCTTTTTGCAGATTTTCTTTAAGATCTATATAAAAAGGGGAAAGCAAACACGCATTTGCACAGAAATATTTAATTTCCTGCTTGAATAGGCTCAAATGGGAATATGAAGGCAGTAACGACGCTTTAGTCAACAGTTTTAATATCTTGAACTAGATAAAAGAAATCATAGGAGCCTATTGGTAAAAGTTTCCCTTTCTTCAGTCTGAAAAATCTGAAAGTAAGAATTTTATTACTGAAAGGAATCTTTGAGATTCCATAACCCATCCATCTCCTTTTACAAATAAAAATATTGAGACCAGAATGCTTAAATTATTTTAAGATTGTAAATGCCTGTTATTTTCAATCATTCCTATTTAGAAGAGGGTAAACACCTGCAGATGCATACATCCCCAAAGTTGGGGTGTCCAGGAAAATAGAGGGTACATACAGAAGTGATTTGATGCTCTAAGTGGATAATTCCCTAAGAAAGCTCTTATTACATTTTTTGGGGGGAAAGTAACTATCATTTCTTAACTGGATGTTGGCAACAACCATCATTCTCATCCACAGTATCATTTGGACAGAGTCTTGAAGATATTTTTTCCCAAGTGCAACCATTCTAACAAAACATAGCATATTTTTGGGTCAAAGAAGTATGTGCGCTCTCTCAAGGTTCATACTAGTATGAATTTCCTAATTAGATATAATTTTCTTTTCTCCTTTCCTACTACTTTTTTAAGATAAGTCTTGTTCGATTTCAGGGAAAAGACAGCATTTTAAGACACATGCATGCATTAATAATTTCAATCAATTGTTTATACATTCATTTATTCATCTTCTGACAAATGTTTTTTAAATACTTTTAATATATTCAATAATTTCTGGGATCTTTGAAAACAAACAGGAAGAAATAAGATTTTTCTTAAATATTTCACAGTAAGGGATGGGAAGAAATAATCAGTTCTGCCAAAACACTGGGTAAAAGACAAAATAAATGTAGTTTTTATACCTTTCTGTTTAAAGAACGTGAACCATGGAAATTATGCAGACTTTTTAATGGGGCGTTGAAAAAAGGCCCACTTATATTGAAAGAGATTGTCTAGAGTGGGCCCTGAGAATCATGGGACATTGAAAGCATTACTTATTAGGGGCCATAGCACAAGGGAGGAATGGACTATAAGTAAGCTCTACTTGAGCTGAGCCCCCGAAAGACTGAGAACATTAAAAACAGAGGAGGAGGAATGGCCAATAATAACAGTGGACCTTTGGAGACCATTAATGGCAGTTCTTTCCGTGTTATTCTTCGGCCTTTTGCTTAACTAAAAGTTTACAGGAGAAGTTATAAATTCTCCCTGGATGCAAATGCATAGAATATTATTCAAATAGTGTTTTCTTCCAATATAATAAGCATATCATTTTAACTGGTAGTTTTATCTGGACAAAATGATTTGTTTCTCTTTAAAATAGCATCATTTTGGGCTTGCCCCATGGCCGAGTGGTTAAAGTTCAGTGCACTCTGCTTCGATGGCCTGGGTTCTTGGGTTCAGATCCTGGGCGTGAATCTACTCTGCTCATCAGCCATGCTGTAGAGGCATCCCACATACAAGATATGGAGGAGAACTGGCACAGGTGTTAGCTCCGGGTTAATCTTCCTTAAGCAAAACAAAAAAAGGGAAGATTGGCAATGGATGTTAGCTCAGGGTGAATCTTCCTCACCAAAAAAAAAGAGAGAGAAAGAAAAAACTCATCATTTTTATGAAGAGAGGTTCAAGTACATGAAGAACATATCATCACACAAAATTGATGAGTAATCTTTCTATTTCTCTTCTCTGAAGTCAATGGACATTTTTGTCCCTAGATTTTTGAACATTGCATAAATCACTAAATGAAGTTTAAAAGATGTTTTCTTTTTAGTACCATTTCAAAAAGTTTCTGTTTTACTCAGGAAAAAGATTAAAATAGGTAAAGTTAATGATTTGTCTATCATGCCAAACATATACACTCAAAATTTATGGAAAAATTAATTTGAGCATAACATTTAAGTTTCAGACCAACTTATTATTTTGAATGTGAGAGAGTTATAAAATAGTTAAATGGCTTATGTCTAATTTGTTAATAAGATTATCTATGGAAATTTAGTATTTTACTCAATTTGCTTTCTTTTTTCATTTTTTTAAAGAACTTTGATACAAAAATCCCAATACTTAGTCCTTTTAACCATGCTCATTTTTCCAAGTAAAAAAAGCAATAATGTGTACTGAGGGCAAGACTTACAAAGAACAAAAACGTAGAAAGACAATAAATACTCTATAAAATTTTACCACAGATGGAGGACATTGTTGTCTCCAACATTTTGGTATATTTCTCTGCAGAGATAGGTCCAAAAAGGGTTAAGCCAATCGTAATTTTTAACTATTTCCTCTTTACTTAAGAATATATTATAGGGTTTTCCTATTTCATTAAGTGTTCTTGGTAATCCTGATTTGTTCAAACATTTTTTTTAAAATATAAGGACTTGAAAACCTATATAAAAAGCAGAGATTAATTTATTGAAACTAATGTGCTCATTACTCACTGTCTGCAGTTACCAAATACATGACCAGTCTTATTTCCTCTATATTCCTACCCACTCACCTGTCATAATTATTTTGAAGTTCATTCCAGACCTCATATCATTAGATCTTAATTTTTGATGGCTGTGAAATAATATATTTCTTTTGTTTACCACAATGCTTTTATCATCCTTCTCTTGTTGGATATCTTAGGCAATGTCAATAGCTATTACATTCAGGTATTACTATTTTTAGATCCTTTTTGAATTTAAGAGATGGAAAGGCTGAAATCTCTAGAGAAAAGATCTTATGTGTTGGAGTGAGATGACCATCAATTTGAATATTAAATAATAAGAGTGTGGCATTGAGAAGAGCATTGCTGTAAGCTCCAGTTCCTCATCAATGAAATAGGAATTAAAATACTACACTTATCAAATACAATTGTAATAAATATGATACAAACATAGTTCCTGGCTCAAACAGTTGACTTTCCCTATGGAATAATTTCATCTTAAACTGTCTGACTATATTCCTGAAGGAAAGCAGTGACTCTGGTAAGAAAACCTTTACTACTCAGGTTTGAAAAAGATAAAATAACTTCTTTTAAATATAATATATCTCTGACTTTACAATGTTATACAATGAATAAGCAGAAATAAATTTATCTTTATTCAAACACTTTTTCATGTTTTTGGTATTCAAACTTAGCCTTACAGGTAAATTACTCCATGTGATGCATTATAGAATATTAAACATAGAAGTCCTTTGTATTCAAGTTCATGCATTATACTCAATAGAACATTTTAGTAATTTATATTTTTATTTGATGCTATTGAAGAATAACTCTAAAATAGAACATATTGCTCTAAATTATTTTGAGTTTCAGTCTATTACCAGAATTCATAAATTCAAGAAAAAGAGTACTCTATAGTTAATTCAGTAAAATCATTTTACGACACATGAAATAGTCATTTGGAAATTTTACAAATTGTCAAATAGACTTTTATCTATGGAAACAATCTCCAATATGATAAAATTGGTAATTTGGCTTAAGTCTACTTTGTCATAAATGTAAATGTGCCAATGATTTTTTTCTGAGCAATAATAAAATTAAATTTTAGTAAATTGACTTGAAGTCTTGAAGTTATACTTTTAAGCAGCAAAGAGTAATATCACTGAATATAATTTTCCAAATTATCTTTTTGTCCATTGTAGAATGTGCTGTTGTAATGGCTTGTAAGTAATTTGAAATACTTATATTATAGAGAAAATGACTAAAATACATTTAGAAATGGTGAATATATCAATATTCACCTATTGGCTATAGACTAGAATGCTGGTTCAGCCCAGACTAATAGCATGCCTGTAAATAAATCATTTATACTGTCTCACCGTCATTTATCTATTAAAGAACTGAGACATTTAAATGCTGTTTTAAATCCTTCCAAGTATCAAGATAGAAAGTTTTGGACATTTCTTCTTCATATGTGAACTTCTTCTGTTACAGGTTTTTCATGAAATATACATCTTATAAAACCTCAGTAGAGGTGATTTTTTTGAAGTCTCAGGAAAGATTAAAGGTGAATGGCTCAGACCGTTCCTACTGAGATTGTATGGATAGTTAAACTAAGGTCAATGTATGATCCAAGCTTAAGTCTACAAAAATAACCCCCAAACATCTAACCTTCGCTTTCTTAGACAGCATCCCTGACTTGCAGCAGACACCTCATGGGATGAATAAGAAAACATCCTTGACTCACTGTCTTAACCTATACTGGGAATTCAAGAGGGTGCAATGGGAATAGTTTGATAGAAAGTAGAATCATCTGTGTCCCCAGTGGTCATCTGTAGTAAGAACAGGGTTTGGTGTACCTTCTTTTACTGGGTGTATCTCTGTTGCTGGAGAACTAAGTGAGATGATTAAGGGCCCAGAAAGGAGAACTCCTGAAGACTGCAACTTTGTTCTTGCCAGGTCTAAATCCTATCCTGCTTAAGAGGAGATAGCCATTAAGCTATTTAAATTTTTGTCTCTAGTCCTCTAAGGTAAGAAATCAGGGCAGATTTTGGCTTATATATCTAAATCACAGAAATTGATTTCATATTTGGCTGGAGAGTTTCTCATGGGCCATCTCTTCCAAATCAGAGAAAGCTCAAAGTTGTCTAAACAATATGATTTTAGAAATAAAGACAAGCAATGTTCAATAGAACATGTCAAACAATAGGAGAACAACAACAACAAAACTTTAGGTTCAATATCAAAACTGGGCTTAGAAGCATAAGGGAAGTGTTGTTGATTGAATTAATAGACAGTAAGATGCACCACTTAAGAAATGTGACTTAAATTATTTCATAACAGTTAAAGTTCCTGTAATGGATCCAAGGGGACAGGTCGCCATCAAACATAAAAACGTCAAAGTGCTATGATTAACTGGTGGTATTTGTGGAGTCTTTTCTTCCACGTGCCTTCACCCAGCAGGGTTTGTCGTGTGCATGCTCAATTCAATCATTTCTCTCAAAGGATCTAGGAGGGAATTTGGTCCCAGATAGTGTGTATGTACATAGCTTCACAGTTCAAAACAAAAATGAGTGATAATTTTGATTAGGAGTTGATAATGCTGAAAATTATACAAAGTCATTGTTACTGTTTATGCTGTTTGTGCAAAGCACACCTGTTAGGGCCTGGTTTATGGCAATTTAACCTTGAGTAGTGTAATCATTATGCTTCTTCCACAGGGTCAGTTTTACAGGCAGCTGAAATAAAGGTGCAAGTATAATAAAACAAAAGATGTAAATAGTCAGCAATAATGAGCTCACAAACAGATACCGTTATGAGGCTTACTTTTCTATAAAGAAAAAATTGAAAGGCTTTTTGGTTACCGACCAAATTCTCCTTTTTCTGATTTGGACAATTGTATCATTTTGTGTCAACTTTGGGCATGTCCAAGTGGGTAGACTAGCCAGATAGGTGGTTAGCTACAAAAAGTTTTGGCAGAGCTAAGAGCGAAAACATTCAAAATAATGTGTTGTTTGTAATATTAACTTACAATTTCTACAAACATTACTAGAACTGCATTTTTATAATATTAGTTTATAATACAATTCTTACAAGTATTATTATAGCATATGTGATATGAGCATATGATGGAATTCCTAGAAATATTACTTTAGCAAATAGACTAATTTAAAAATACCAGATTCAAGTTTTCCAGAGTATTTTAGATCTCAGTAGAGTAGCAAAGGGATTGTCTTTTTTGAAATTCAGTAAAGGAGCCCACACTCCATAGAAAAATGAGTAAATACACTTTGACTAAGAATGATATGCTTCACATTGTGTGAGCTGCAAAAGCAAAAAAAGGAAAGCATGTCCTGGACTGTTACGGTGTGCCTTAAAACCTTATGCAGACAAGCTACAGAGTAGTGAAGCAGAAAATATTCATTTGGTACTTACTATGTGTCTGGCCCAGTATTTACCTCTTAAAGCTCTTAAATAAGAATCAGATTCCCAAGAAAATGTGTAGATGGATATAAGGAAAAGGCATGTAGTTTATATTGTTTATCAAAATGTGACTATGAGCTCACAAAAGTACAGTTGTCATAATGCTGGAGGTACAGATAGGGTATAGTTGCAGAGAATGAATTACAACATGGCTAGTTTTATGGTAAGAGGATTTAATTTAAAAAAAACATACTGAATTTTGGGCAGAACTGAAGAGAGAGATAATAAGCTGGATTTCCAAGAATAATTCCCAGTGTCTCAGTACTGACCAGGATGCCAAAGAACCTGTTACTCCTACGAAGAACAAAAATATTGCCAGAGGACTGCTTCTTCAGCATCTAGCTCTCGACTCCTGCATTTTCTTTAGCTGACCAGCATAAGGGATATATTTATCTCCCACTCATCTCTCTCAGGTAAACTCATATTTAATTCAAGTTTCCAGTGAAAGCATTACCTTGCAAAAATTTATTTATTTATTTATTTATTTATTTTTTTTTGAGGAAGATTAGCCCTGAGGTAACATCCGTGTCCATCTTCCTCTGCTTTATATGGGGGACGCCTACCACAGCATGGCTTGCCAAGCGGTGCCATGTCCACACCCGGGATCCAAACTGGCGAACCTCAGGCCACCAACGTTGAATGGGCGCACTTAACTGCTGTGACACCGGCCCGGCCCCACAAAAATTTAAATTAGATATAAGCTTCAAGAACTTCTTAGAAATAAAATTTTTAATATTCCAGTCCTGCACTATAGAAATGAAAACCTGGAATTTTGAATAGGATTTTCTTTAAGGAAAACAATCTATATATCCTCCACAGTAAAATAACCAGAACTAACTATATGGTGGGAAGAATCATTTTGGCTCTATACAAATCCATACTACGTCCTTACGTTAGTCCTCAAGTTCTTATTGAGTTGGTGTTGAAATTGATATAGATTAAATTTTTTTTTAATAATGGGAAAAAAAATCCTTTTTTTCCCCAGAAGATCGAAGAAGCATGTCAAAGACAATCATTCAGTCTCTCCTTTATTTTTGATGCCACTTTTGTTTTAGGAGATATTTCAAGCATGGGTTTGTCTTCCCAAGTGGAAGACACCACGAGGCTTGTATTATTTGCATAGACTATTAAGCAAACAATGACCCAAATTAGAAAGGCTTCAAGAGCAAGAATGGAGAGATGCTTTCTTGAGCTACAAAAGGAGCTACCGATCGATTTCTTTTTTCAATCCTTCATGTATTTCCCTAGGAATCCAATCCTCCTGGATAACGGCATTTGTCATCTATCCACATAAAATCATTCATCCTCTAGGTGGCTGGAATGAGGTGAATAAAATAGAAAACCTTAAACCTCCCATAAAGATTAGAATGTTTAAAAAACATAAAGTCAATAACGGAAAAGGTAATATGGAGATATTATCATTTATTAAATAATTATTAGGTAATTTAGAGAAGTTATTAGAGTGTGAGATAAATTTCAAGGATAAAACATTTCTGTATTTCAGATCCACCTCATTACTGTAAAATTATGATAGTACATCATCATCCATTTATTAAATATCTGTTGAGCTTTATATAACAGGCCTTACACACATAAAAAATGTGGAATATACACTCTAATATAAGAAAATGCTAATTTGCAAATTATTAAGTATGAAAATATTGAATGTCTTACCTGGAAGTCATATAGAATCACAAAGAAGTGAATGATCATTTCATATTTAAAGTCTCATTTAAAATTTTCCTATTATTTGCCTACTATATAACAGGTCCTTAATAAATATTTGCTGAATAAATCAATGATATGTAGAAAATATGAGACTCCTAGAAGTCGTTCATATATTTGTTATAATGTAACATATTCAGGCATATACAGTATAACAAAATAAGTATTGAATCATCATTGCATACAAATTTGTAGTGAAGGTCTACACTGCAAGATGTAGAATACTCAGTTGTGTGGATTTCATAGTTGAAAACGCAAACAGGAAACAGTAGAGGGGGATGAAGAAATTTCTAGGTCCTGGATTATTACTATTGATATTGAAGAGTTTCAAAGTTTATGCAATCTGTGCAAATTAAAGAATATTCAAAGTACAGTGTTAAAGCCTTCTAGGTTCGTGCACTCTTCATGCACTTCCGTGGTTTTCATCCTAAGGAGCCCTTGGAATTGTGCCACTTCTGGACAACTGAAAACGGTTAGAATTTCTGTTACTTAGGCTATTCCATTGTCTCTCGAAGCCTCTATTCATATTATGAAAGGTATCACCAAAATGTCCATGAAACTATACAGTTTCTTTCTTTTTTCTCTCTTTTTCTTTCTTTTTTTCTTCAGGATTCCCATCTGTCCTGTGAAGTTCTCTGTTACATCCTTGGGTAATCTGGGAACCAACCTCTTTTCTGTAACAAAGGCTAAGACTCAGTCGCTATTGTTATGCAGAACTAGTCTGTAACTTAAGCCTCTTCTTGTGAATCCCCCAGGTATTTTCTCACCGTCATCACTGAGGTGACTTGTTCTGTGTCCAGTTCACTGATATTCCCCAGGCCCAGATGGTTTGATAGCTCGATATTTTAGAATTTTGCCCTTATTTATTTTCATCTGTCAAGTGTAGCCAGGATATTTTTGTCCCACTTCTTTTGCAGGAATCATGAGTGTTAAACTGTGACAATAACTGCTTAGTGTATAGAATACCTTAGAGAAGTAGTATTTTTAACAATTCTTGTTAATAATGTGATTTTTGGTGAATTGTAATGCTGGGAAAAAAGATTTCATAAATTGTATGTCCCTTTGTGTGTCTTCTATTAATTAGAAGGAATCATTAGACTTTACTAAATTTGAAAGCTTATGCTCTCAAACCAAAGGGCCTGAAGACTTAAGACTGATATGCCTGTGTTTATGGTATAGGTTATAGACTATTCCGGCAATATACATAAATAGCAGCTGATGCAGGGTCAGTGAGCCAAGCAGTCAAAAGAAGGATTTCTTGAACTCTCAAGGTCTGGCAGTAGCGCTCTTTTACTTAGAGAATAGTGTGGAATAGCATGGAGACAGGACCCGTGGGCAATAAGAGCTGCTGCAAACATGGGTTGAGGGAAGGGCTAAATTTAAGGCATAGGTATGTGAGTTATCTCTTTATAAGGAAAGAATATGTAAAAAAGTCATTAAAATGGTATCACTGCAGGTGGGGTCTGGTTATTAAGTGGTTCTAGAATTTTTAGATAAGGATCAAACTGGATTAAGCAACTGGCTGAAGCCACCACCTTAAATATTATTTTTAGCTAAAGACAAAGGAGGATGTTGGGGGTGGAGGGGGAGTCAATCATGGGAGATTGCCACACAAGTACAGTAAGCAAGATGCAGATTTAAGTCCTTGCCTTTGGCATTGATTAACAGTTTCTAGAGATAAAGTCATCCCCCCTTCTTCCTGGGACAGAGAGGGAGACAACTTTACAGATGGAGATTTCCTTTACAATGTAAATGTCTCTTAACAAAGGGTAAGTAAATTCTACTCCTCTTAAGCTTCTTCCCATCTGCAGTTTTTAACAGTAACCAGCCTAAGATAATCCTCATCAGCAGCTAGTGAATTTCATACTATGATTTCTTTCTCTCAAAATTAGGCCATAATTTCCTTCTCTCAAATTCAAAATTTCTCCATCATCAACCTGAGGGCTTACTCAATTAAAACAAGAAGAAAAAGAGAAAGATTCCAAAATCAATTCTGTCCCAGTATTTATCTACGTTAACATTAAGCTCGATTATTTATATTTAATTTTATGGAAGCTAGGATGTATTTATCATATAATTGAGTTATAACTATATTATGGAATCATTATTAATTATTAAGTCCTAGTAACTATTAGCAACTCAGTCATAATAACATTTAATATAGATATATTTGTGAAGACATGTAAAAGTTTAAAAGTTTTAATTTAATATCATAAAATTGAAACATATTACCTTAAAGAAAACCTCACATTGTGAGAAAATGTAGTACTCTTGATAAGGTTTTGGATTTTGATATAACTGAGCAGCTGAGATCAATCCTGGCTCCTTTTTTTTTGCTTTGTCACTTTGAACATATCACTCATTTTCTCATATCTTTTCATCTGTAAATTAGATGTTGTAACAACATCCACATCCCAGCTTGTTGTCAGGATTAAATCCAATATTGTGAATGAGTATTTTAACCATTTACTGTATACATAAAGTGCTCAAGAATTATTGGATATTATACATATTTTTATTATCAAGTTCCCTAGGTTCACTCTTTACTGTTAGTGTCATATGGAGTTCTGTCTTCCCGACGATTATAACTTAACACATTTTGTAGGACAAAGATGACAACTAGTGATCACTACTTTGTAGGCTCAATGTTTCTAATTGGCTCACCATGCCTGGGCATCTGCTTTCCTGGGTCAGGCATAATTGTCCTTTATATATTATCAGTAAGTAGATACACTAACTCGTAGCACAGGGAATAACATCCTAAATAAAATATTTGTGAAGTCACAATATATAGTCAAAAATTTTTGTTATTTCTATTAAGACCTGAAAGCTAAAACAGTGAATGGTGTGCTTCAAAACTGGATATGAGTCCACTCTAATTTGCGTCGGTGTGAATCTGTTTATTCAGATCTCATTCTTCCCTTGTCTAATTCAACAGTACTGAGCTGTCCACTCCTTGATCAAGGCCTTTATTACTAATAAGCCAAAATGCTATGATTTCCTTTGCACCTGCACAAAGCACATTGAGTACTGATTCTTTATCGGTTGTCTTCTATGAGATTCTTTGTTCCCTCAAATTGCTTCACAAAATTCTGGCCGGTTGCCTTACTTTTTAAACACGCTTGAAAGAGCTTACCTCTTTTTCTAATTTGACTGATCTTTGGGCAACTGTACTCTATCTGTAAATCACGTTCTCTTGGCTGTAATCACTTTTCCTTGTTCTCTGTACTGAGGCACCTGGAGAAGTGTTCATAATTCCTTTCAGCAAAACTGGTAAAGGTCTGAAGTGAAAAAAGGAGTCTTCCATCCCAGGGCACAATGGCATTTCATATGTAATCTGAATAAATCTCCATATACCTTTACTCCTAAATCAGCTTGATCGATCTGTTACTATTTAATCCCTTTACAACCTATATGGCACAGCTACTCATTTGTTAATCTAATCCCCCTGCATTAGGTTTGAAAACCAACTATCCCTCTGACTTCTCTGCTTTTGTTAACATTACCACAGCTGGTCTAGCACAGCAAGATTAAATATCTGAGACAGCTTTAGTATTTCTAACGACTTTGAACCAGTATCTTTTTATTTCACAGGCCTGATGAGGTTTTCTTTTTGATGTCCATATCTTAATTTCCATTTACACAGAATAACTTTAGCTCAGGCCCTGGCTATCTCCTGCCTTTACCTTCACAGTGTTTTAGCCTCCTAATTAATTGTCTTATTGACGATCTTTTTTGTATACTGGCATGAAATTATTTTTTCTAAAATGTGACTTAAATCATGGGTTTTAGCATCAGTTTTTAAACTGTATTAAAATGCTTGGATGTTCAATGTTTCAAGAAGCTCTGAAAATCATATTTTTCAGAAGCTAAAACTGAATATGCTGCCCATTGATGTATTTTGTTCTTTTATAATGTTTACTTTCCTGCCCCAAATAATTTTTCAATTAAATATTCCATTTTCCTTTAGTGTGTTCCATTTTCAACTTAAAAATAAGCCCTTTTTTTGTATTATCAATATAAATGTGATGGATGTTCATGACACTTATTATTTGCCAAAATTTTGATTTATTAATAAATGAATAAATTAATTAGGTAAAATGCTGAGTTTACTCCAACTAAATCTTTTGCCATTATTAACAAAAAAGGAGAAATTTTTTAAAGAGTATGTATATATTGGAGCAATTTGCATGAGAAAAGATTCAGTTTTATGTGCAGACTTAAACACACAGCTAACATCCTTCAATAAATACCATGAGATGGGAAATATATTAACGGTAGAGCCAAAAGGAGAAATGCCATGTAAATATAAACAACAGATAAAAGAAAACTATGTTGCTTACAGATTGTAGTCCTATCATGTTTTGCTACACTCCTTCAAAAGTTATGTTTACTCTTGGTTAGTTTTTAAGAGCAAAAATATTCCAAAGGATTTGCATAATAACTTTTCTCCTTATGACTTCAAGATAGGTATTCTCAGAGATGAGAATAACTTGCATTCCACTGAAAGGTGTGCTGTTTGCCATTGTCAACTTGAGGTAAATATTTATAAGCATACTGCACCTTGGGGCTGTCAGGAAGTTTTTATTTCCCTAGCCTGTGCTTTTATAATAGAAAAAAAAAACTGACTAAAGAAGCACTCACCTATCAGAAGACTACTAGATAGAAAAATTGGCTTTAACCCTTCTCCTTCTTTAAAGATTTATTTTGAAGCAAATAATGAATCCAAAGTCTCTGAGATAAAGCTAAAAAGCTAAGCAGATTCTATCAAAGACAAAAATATACCAAATGATTCTCACAACATCAGTAGGATGAGAGACCACTTTTTTTTTTGGTGAGGAAGACTGGCCCCAGACTAACCTCTGTTGCCAATCTTCCTCCTTATGCTTGAGGAAGATTGTTTCTGAGCTAACATCACTGGCAGTCTTCCTCTATTTTGTATATGCGACACTACCACAGCATGGCTTGATGAATGCTACGTAGGTCTGTGCCCAGGATCCAAACCCAAGAACCCCAGCCCCTCCAAGCACAGCATGTGAACTTAACCACTAGGCCACTGGGCCAGGCCCAGAGACGCCACTTTTTAAATTCCACTCACTGCCCAGGAAAAAAAAAAAAAACAGATAAAAAATACACTTATCTTCCCTCATCTAGGACAACACATTAGACACAAAGGTGCCCTCATTTCTAAGTTGCCCAAGAATGAAGGCCAAGTAGCCCAAGGTGTCAAGGTACCCACATTTTTATGTTAGATAAGCCTGAGAGCAAAAAATGCTAGGCACGTGTGTCTTGACAGAGGAGAGATGTTGTCAGTTTATACCTGGGAAGAGCTGTTTGACGAATGCACTAAACCAACCAATTCATCAGGAGTAAGAAGTGGGATGGAGAAGATTTGAAGTGATACACAAGAGAAGAGAGATCCATCCAGTTACGTTACTCCCAGCCACTTAGTCATTAAATTCTCCATTCGTCACAAAGTCCTAGTCAAGGTGGTGGCTGCCCCAATTTCTACAAAGATTAAATGAAGGGCGGTGGATAATGGAACAAGCTATGGATCGTTACTGTCTGCAGCGTGTCTAGATGCCTTGATTGAGAGTGATCATCTCATGTCTTTACCAGCAATTCTAGAGTCTACCCTCCCTCAGGCTGCATTCTAGATGGTCTATGCTGCTTGCCTGGTTGGGTGACCTAGATCTTTATCCCCAAAATATCTTACACCTTAGTTTCCCTATCTGTGTAAGGCCTGGGTTGTTGCTGTTGCTGTTCACAATTGTCATTTGGCATGAAAACACCAAGAATTGTCCCAGTGAATCTTCTTCATTTTGGACATGTTACAACTTTCTTTTATTGTGAAGAAATCCTTCTAGAATGCCATTGAAATCAGGGTCACCTTTCCCATCGGTAGTAACTACTATATTTACCTGCTAGTTTACAGGCAGAAGGACACCAGAGTGACCAGGTAGTAGTTGTTTCTTCCAGTCTGGTGGAACCCTCACTATGTCCCCAATTGAAGTGTCATTTCCTCTAAAAGAACACCTCTGATGTGGCCTTCAGTAAGGTTTTGGGGATGAGATGCATAAATTCTGCAAATGGGTCTCAGGGAGCAATAGCGAAAAGAGCTAATCCTACTTACAACTTTTGTTTCCTGAATCCAGCACTACATGTCAATGGTTGATTTAGCATATACACCACAATGTGGAGGACAACGTTCAAGGGCACAGGGTGGCACAAAGTGCCACCATAACACGAGGACAGCATATTTATGGCAAGCATCAACAATGTATTGCACTGCCCCTTCTGTGAATCAGGTTTGATATTTTCCTCCTAAGTGATCATAGGCAATCTCCACATAATCCGTATGTATGACATGAAAGAGATGCATTTGTCAAATAGGGATATGTATCAAAGAATTGGTGCCAAACGTTCCCGTAATTTATTTGTGCTTTTTGGAACTGACTGTGTCCAATTCTGTTTTGCCATTTCCATCATACAGTGGATTACTGCTGCATCTGGATAACTTTATGATTCAGTAGGTTTTATGATAACCAGTTCATGATAGGGAGGTCTGATTGCAGAGTCACTTGGTGTCCATTGGCCCCTTGTGATTTCTTACCAAAGTCCTGCACTATGCCAGGGCCTTCAGTTTCAGGTTGAGACCTGTTCTGTGCCCCAAAGGCATGGACTTGCTCTAATACTTTAGAGATCTACCAAAATTTCCCCTAATGAAGCTTCAAAGTCACACCACATAACACACCACCAGAACAGCACAGATGCCTCTAACATCACTAGATCACAGAGAAGATTGTCTGTATCCTGGACCTGCTACAAAGCTCTTGCTTGCTCCGGGCCCTACAGAAATGATTAAATTTATATTTTGATTTAAATTTTGTTTCATAGCATGACTGATGTAGTATTTTAAATAGTAGCACATTGATAGAAAGCAGATGTGATGGGGGCTAATACTTCTGCATCTTTGAGTCTTTGATGCTGTTGCTTATTATTCCAATTCCTCTGGGGTGCCACACTGTTTCTGATTTTCTCCATTGGCTAGAGAGTGGAAATTTTCCACTTGGAAGTTCCCTTCATAGTGACTTTTAGTCCATAAGTGAAGAAATCAATAAGAGGAAGTGGTTAGTTACTGAATGTATCTGCCCTATTTGTATCCTGGGGGTTGGAAATAACCACAGAATTGGTCCCCAAACACCCATCAGACACAGTGTGAGATGTATATGAATTAGAACTCCATTTTTGAAATTGCTTTCATAAGCCTTCCTCTAATTGGGGACAATAAAGTTTTCTAGATTTCCTCTTATTAATGTCTGTTCAGACATCATATCTAATAGTCCTCAAATTGTCTAGATATTTCCTTCTGCCTAATGTACATTAACCTGGTATGGCTGCAGATGATTTTAGAGAAGGATCAGAGGAATGTTTCTAGTATACACATGCAATGGGATTGCCTGGTCCTTCTCAAGGTGTTGCAGTGTCTGCTCCTCTACTTTCTGTGCCAGTGGCTGACATCAGGTTTTATCTAAAAGCTCTTGATTTTTTATTATATACTAATAAAAATATTTTCCACAAGTCAAACAACATGCTGTCATTGTCCATTTTTTCATCTCTTATAGATACTTTATTTGTTAGTGGAAAGTAACTAAGACATTGAGAAATCCTCAATCCACTGCAGCCATCAATGGACTTTTTGAAATCAAGTATAGACCCTTTTAAAATATTTTTGAACATATAATATTTATAGCAGATTTTATTTTTTTGATTGGCCATGGCTTCTCTTAGTATATGTTGTAGGCACCTATAGAGCCTTTCTTGAACAAGAAAATAAATATCATGATACGGCATTGAAAATAAACCATTGAATTTTCCTGCTTTTAACTCTCTACCTATTGGCCAATATTTTGAATCTACTATAGATAGTCACGTGAATTTGACTATTTACCCCATGTTAACCATGATTTTACCTGTAAAGCAAATTGAATATTAAATTGACCAATTTTCTTTTAGTCCAATTACCTAATTAAGTTTATTTCCTATTATTTTAAGATTTGTCCTCATTTTGAAAGTCCATGCATCAAAAAGCTAATAGTTTGTATAGTCTACACCTTGATTTCTCTGGATGTTATTAGGCTAAGTGAAAGAACATCAGGACCATTTGTTTATGGACACATTTGCCAGAAGTGGATTATGCCTTTAGTAAGTGCAAGGATTATAAACATCCTGTACTTTTTTTTAATGAGACTTCATAAATCTTGTTTTAGAATTATCCACATTCAAACATTTTGAAACTGATTTCAAATTTCATGTCTCCAAAAGCATGCACTCAGTTACATAATACACTTTACTTCAAATTAGTCATAAAGAAAAGCAAATACTCTAGTTTCCTCTTTATATACCAGGTCATGTGTCCTAGTCACACAAAGTGAATAATTATAATTGTGTTGAAGAGCGCACCTCTGTTTTCTTCTACTAAATATGATAAATTGCCTCTGACACTGAAAATAATACTATGACATGTTCTTGTTGTAGGCCATATATAACTATTTCTCTGTATATCCTTTGGTGAGCAGTGGTGAGGTTTCAAAATGAATCCATCAATAAAAATGATTCCAAATGGGTAATTTATAATTAAATTGCTAAAAATGCACTTGTCTGCATTGTTAAATATTTATGGTAAATGTGACATGAAAGTTGAAACTGGTCATCTGTACCAGCTGTCAGCAGTTTGTAACTGCACTCAGCTAGTGGAGTTTCACTCTACCTAGCAATGGAATTTATTGCAGAAAGATATAGCAATAAGGTGGGTGTCTCATTTGAGAGAAATGACAGCCAAGATAGGCAGACAACAGGCAGGAGCTGTAGTTTCTGCCTTCATAATTAGGTCTCTTTCTGACTTTTTTCTCTAGTCAAATAAATTTTAATAATCATGTATTTTAAGAGGAACCGAGATTTCCATGCAGTCTCCTTTTCCAATCAATTTGTGTATCTAAAAAGTTTTACATGAGAGCTAGGAGTTTTTGTGGGAGATAGGTAAGATTTTTATTGAACATGATCACCCTGGCTCTTAACAAATTCCCAAATATAAAATCAAAGCCTAAGGAAAGGGGGTGGGGGGGCAATTATAAACTGCCAATTGAATTCCTGAGAAAGGTCCACACGGCTTAGTAGAAAAGAGTCTATTCGACTCATACAATTTTCAGCTTTTTAGGTGTAACATTGGCTTGTGCAAAGAAGACTTGCATTTTGTGAAGTGTTAAAGAAATTTAATATATGTTGAATAAAACTTTTGACTTCATCAACATCTATGGTATGGGGTAAATAAAGGATTTTATTTAAAAACGCACAAACATGGGCTGGCCCGGTGGTGCATGGGTTAAGTGCGAACTTAACCACATTCCACATTCGCACATTCTGCTTCTTGGCGGTCCAGGGTTCACCATTTCGGATCCCAGGTGTGGACATGGCACCGCTTGGCAAAAGCCATGCTGTGGTAGGTGTCCCACGTATAAAATAGAGGAAGATGGGCATGGATGTTAGCTCAGGTCCAGTCTTCCTCAGCAAAAAGTGGAAGATTGGCAATAGTTAGCTCAGGGCTGATCTTCCACAAAAAAAAAAAAAAAAAAAGCCACAAAATAAACTACAATCTAGGTTTAACTAGAGGGTTCTGAATTAACACAAATATATTAGCATGGATTGGGTCCAAAGTTTAAGGCAGGCATTAGCCTCCACCAAAACTTCACTGTCAATTTCTCTTCATTCTCAGCAAGAATAACCGCTTCTTTCCTCAAAGGACTTAAAACTCTCCTGGAAAGGATAACTCTCTTCTCTGCTAGAATGAACTTGGATAGACAATGTTATCTTTCCTTCCTGGTCCAAAATTGCAAAATCCAGCACATTCAGTGTAGGAACTATGTAAACTAAACATAGGACGCATCATATAATTCACCTTCACAGTCAATTATAATATTCTGTTTAGATAGAAAAATGTCTTGAAAATGAGTCAATAAGTTTCTCATTGTTTTAGTATAAATTCAGCTTAAACCATATTATAATTGGATTTCAATGAACTTTTTTCCTGAAAATTTTAAGCCATATTCAAAACTAATAGAAGCTAAGAAAAGTTTTACGCTTATTAAAATCAATGACAAAGACTAGTGAAGTTTTGCATTTTCCATTATTTGGAAAACATTTCATAGGAAACAAATGCGCATATTAGAAAGGTTAGTGCATCAAGTGGCATTATGGATGGGCATTGTTTATGGAATATTCATGCTAGTAAAAATGAATATCTCACCATCTGTCTAACTGACGTCATTCTGAGACAAAAGGAGCAAAATTGACTCAAGGAAAACATGGTTTATTATAATGCAAACTGCATTTTGTAATCCTGTGTATGTCAATAGATATTAAATATTTCTTTACTTTTCTTCAGAAGTCTTTGCTTAACATGTTAAATAAACACTATTTTAGACTTAAAGATACTTAATAATTAGAAACTTGAGTTGATGACTGCATTTTTTTCCCTAAAGATTAATTTGATTCTTTTATTTAAAACTTTACATTGAAACAGCAATTAGTAAGTTATCCACAACTTTTTAATTATTGTGTAAAATTGTAATTATTATTTAATTTAGATAATATTAAAAAGTATGACTTCTTTTAATATCATTGATGAAAACATTTGACTACTAAATATTGAAATGTCAATATGATCTAATATAGAGAAAAGAAGATTAATATAAATTTGAAATTTAGCACAGGGACTGTTTGTGTATTATTCAGATATCATAAAGGACAGTATATCAATTATTCAATCCATCTAAAGACTTAGATAGTGGACAATATCCAAGTATACAGTCAAGTGGAAATTATATTCTTTTGAAAAATCGACTCGAATTACATATGAAGCACAGCTGATTATTTACAAAAATCATTTGGTGTCATTTACCTGATTATTTGCGACTCATTTGTGCAATGTAACTGAGGAGACTCAGATGCGATAAGCTAGCGGCTTAAAAGCAGTTTATAAAAAATGTTACCAGCACTTTTTTAACTTAATTGCACCTAAATTTGGCCACCTAATACTTTGTTTATCTGGCAGACATATTTAAATGATGACGACGTCGTCATCTTCCCCATGGCAACACATGCTCTTGCTACAAGTACAGGGTATATTTAGGGGTAAGATGTAGTGATTTGCTTTATGGTATTCCAGGTATGTAGTCTAATGTGTCCCTTTGGGGCATGCAGAAAACTATTTTATGACACATATATGCACATTTGTATACATGCGCATCTATATACAGATATCAATGTACGTTAAAGCAGTTGTAATTTGTACACTGATCATTTGAAGTTTAATAAACGACGGAAGCAGATTAAACAGTTTTGATGCATATTCAAGCAATTTAGCCAATTTTCAGCCTTACATGTCTAAGATGTGTTTCTTATTCTTTGAGAATTTAAAATATATGTTCTTATTTGTTTTAAAATTTGTTTTTAATAAATGTCTTACAATCTTGCTCAAATTTGCCTATATGCTTAACTGATTTGAAGGTACTTATCTCTTTTACCTTTCTCTATAGACATAATATTTTTTAACTGAGATAACGTGGCAACTCAGAATAAATTCTAATGAAGGTTGTTCTCAAATCTAAATTTTCTATTGCAATGTGCAAATGTCAGCCCAAATATTTTTAAGGTCTGACTCTTTGCCTCCAGTAAGAGTAACTTTCTTTGAGAAATATTTTTTAAAGAAAAGAAAAAATCATTTAAAACATCTCTTTGGGTTATATTTGTTTCTTTTCTTTTAAATGTTCAAAATCACAAGTTTCTAAATGCTTTCCATCCAGGTACACAACATGCTTTTAGCAAATTCATGACTGGAGCCCTATACAAAGATCATTTTGTAAGTTGAGATATTTCAAGGAAAAAAATGACACTGTTGAATACTTTGGTTAACTATTTCCAATTGATTTCAAACAAAATATAAACAAAATCTAGATGTTATATTTATGTAAAACTTCAATGCCATTTGACAAGAACAGTAAAGATTCTGAGGTTTTACTCAACTTGCAAGCTAGTAAGTTAGTATGTCACAGTTTCATAGGTGACGGAAGAAGATACAAGACTCCTGGCTCAGAGAAGAGGAAGGGTTATTACTCACAGCAAGAGCAGCAGTCAGAGCATCATCATTCTGCTGATCTTCTCCAAAAACCGATTCCCAAGACACAACACAAGGAGAGCCGAGGATAGCCATTTGCAATGGGTTGCATTACAGGAGATGAACCTTGAGCTTATGGAAACTGAATCTTTTATAATGGGCAGTATCCAAGCCTCCTTTTTACTTAGAGGAAGACAGTATCTCTATCTTCAAGGCTGTTTGCCATAAAAGCATCCTTGAATAGAATGTCTGAAACAGATGGTAGTCAATGCCTCCTTTGGAAAATGCAAGAGACTAACGGAGAATTGTCTTACAATTACTTTTTACTAATTTAACGTTAATTTGCAATGTAGTTCTTCAAAGGCTCAACCATTTCTAAAATCTACAATTTCCAAGGCAAGGAAGAACACACAGACAGCTGAAGTACCTTTTAATATTCAACATTAACTTTATAAAATGTTTTATGGTTCATGTACTTTCTTACCTTTAAAATAATGTATAAAGTTAATTTCCTCTTCTTCTTCTTCTTTTTTCATGAGGAAGATTGGCCCTGAGCTAACATCTGTTCCTGATCTTCCTCTTTTTTTCCCCCAGAGTCCCAGGGCATAGTTGTATATCCTAGTTGTAGGTCATTCTAGTTCTTCTATGTGGAATGCCACCACAATATGGCTTGATGGGCAGTGCACAGGACCACACCCGGGATCCAAACCAGTGAACCTGGGACCGTGAAGCAGAGTGTGTGACCTTAACCACTTGGCCATGGAGCCAGTCCCCAGGTAATTTCTAATTCTTTTAAATTGGTAAAATATTGTACCCTGTTTGAACACAATTTCGAATATATACTAAAACATATTCCAAGTATATATTTATCCCATATATGCCTTTAGTAAGAATATTGTTTTTATAAACATAGAAAAACAATGTGGTCCCCTAAAATTCATATTTGCTTTTTCAACCCCAAGCAAATAATTGCATTTTCTGTGATATACTTTTAACTGTATTTACAATAGCATGCATAATATTATGAGACATTTTGTTTATAATAAAAGGAACTTTCAAAAGCTTTACTTTGACTCCATAAATTAAGTGAAAAATAATTAAATCCTCACTAGGAAACAAATTCTGATTTTCTATTTGAATAATTTGTTGGCATTGGTGTAAAGCTGATATAATTTAACTGTTTGAAATGTTCGTCTGGTAATGCAGCTGGCACATTAATATCTATTATTTTCTTTTATACCTTCACACACACACACACACACACACAAAATAAAAATAAAACGTGTAATTGCAAATTGCAAATAAATGAAATAATTTGATTTACATGAAAAATCATGCTTCACCAAAGGACAGGTTTCTTCAAGTTTGTGTGTTAAATTCTTGTGTGCTGCACAGTCTTTTTAATATAAGCAATAAATTTTGAAGTAAATATTGAAGCAACTTCAACAGATATCTGGTTTTCATGTAGTCTGTGCCATTCTGGTATCTCTATGATGTAAGTTACATGGCATCAACTTGGAGAAATAAAAATTTGGATGGCAATTTTTCATTAAACATGCTATCCTCTTTTATTTCTTCTTTATATTGCTGTGCTGCCAAAAATATTTTACTACAAAATAAAAATCACTACTATAAAAATAAATATAGATTAACATCAATAAATTATTACATCACTATATATCAAGAACATTGAGACTGGTTTCTGTATACTCTGTGGTTGAACTGCTCACCTTCTATTTCCCACACATATTTTATATGTGGCAAATCTATACTTATCTTTTTTGCCCAATAACCATTTACAGTGGTCTGATAACCTCATGCAACTCATTGTTTTCAGCATGGGCCATGGAACGACTAGCTGGACATCAAGTGATGCGTTGAGGCAGCCACGTTTAAACCCACTCCCACTAACATCATAGCCCAGAATGTGTTAGTCTTCCTTAACTGATCTGATCTAAGAAGAGTCCTCTAATAGTAAGCAACCTGAAGGCTGTCCTTAAAGGGGAGGTTCACAAAGCCACCTGGTATATATTAATGCAACTACTAATAATAATGTTTCATTCAAAACGGAAAAATTTTGGACAAAGTTTAAGCTGAACAAAGCACCAGTACAATATGCATAAAAAGGGACTATCTTCAATAAACGAGGGTATGTGTTCACCTTATTATTGGCTTATAATTGACAGTAGCCACAGACAATTTACTTCATGTTGGTAGTTATACATATGGTCATTAAATGATTTTCACTTTCATTACCCTTAATTTCTATCATTACTGTCTTTATATGTGCATTTCCCTTTGTGTATTTCATCGTTTTTATTATCATGCAATATATTTCTTATGCTTCCCAAATTCCAAACATCTATGAATCACCATCATTATCATTTAACTCAGTGCTTTGCTCACTCACCAGGCTTAGAGAAATCTTACTCTAAATGAACTAGAATTTCCCATTGAAGTCAAAAAAGCAAGTTCAAGAGTCATCAGAAAGACTAGGGTATAAAGCAATGTGATTTGGGGGAGAGAAGAACTGATGATTTCGAGGAGGTATATTACAGCAAGCAGTGACTAAGACATCAGGAAGTTCTCTGTTTTCTGCACAATATCCATATCTAATCAAAGTCTAATTTGCTTTCATCAAACTTATTAAATGTCTCACAAGAGATATTTCAGATCAAGAGATAGATTTGCATTTAGATTTCAGTTCTAACATTAATTAACTTGTGACCTACACATATTAGTTTATTTATTTATAAAATCAAATTACTTATGCCTACTACATAAAATTGCTTAGAGATTAAATGAGATAAAGAAAGTCAGTCATGTAATTTACTACCTGGTTCTTATTAAACTTTAAATGTTTATAAACAGTTATAATTCTTAATTACCATTTTTGATTAACTTATGTACACTGCACTCTTTCTAGATTATGGGAATACGAAGACACACTATTCCTCTCTCTTCTTTTCTTCACTGCTCCTCTCACTGATGTAATTCAGTCCTTCACCACATTTTGCCTAGATTTTTGCTACAACCTCCAGTTTGATTTTTCTGCCTTGCTCTCTCACCAAGTCAGACTTCATTCTCCTGGCAATTACCTTTCAATTATACAGGTAGTATCTTTTAACTCATATCATCAATAGTTTATAATGATTCTTTAGTACTTTTAGAAGCAAGGGAAACATTGAAAAATTATCTTCAAGGCTCTGCGTGACTTTATAAGCCACTTTCACAATCAGTTATTCATTCCTTCTTTGATTTAAGGTTAGTGAGCTCTCTGTACATGCCGGATTGGATTTTACAAACTAAGCATAGAGAAATGATTTGGTTACAGTCTCTACTCCAGAAAAATTAATAAGAAAATCCACTTAGTGAGTTGTATAATGGATTAATGGTGTTGAGGCTGTGGGGACATCAGGAAGGACAGGCTCACTCTGTGTAAAGTAGAGAAGATGGCATTTAGTGTTATCCTTGAGAAAAGGATTATATTGCCAGAAGAAACAATATGTGTATAGACTCAGAAGAACTAAAACTTATGTCTATTCAAGGACAGTGAGATGGCAAATAGCAGGAGATCAGGTTACAAAAATTGATTGGAGATAGATGGCAGTTACTTTTGATAATTTTCTTATATAACATAGACACAAAAGAAAACTGTGGGGTCGGCCCTGGTGGCCTAGTGGTTAAGTTTGGCATGCTCTGCTTTGGTGGCCTGGCTTCATTTCCTGGGCATGGACCCAGACCACTCATCTGTCAGTGTCTATGCTGTGATGGTGGCTCACATACAAAACAGAGGAAGATTACTAACAGGTGTTAGCTTGGGGCGAATCTTCCTCAGTAAAGAAAAAACAAAAAGAAGAAGAAGAAGAATGTGAACAAAGAGACCAATATATTAGACTTAATGATGAGTATAAGAAAGTTATCATAATGCTAAAGAAAGAGTGAAAAATAAGCAACATATAAGTGACTGCATATTTCGAGTAAATATTCTAAACTGCTAGCTGTAGCAATCAAGGACAGCTGAATTTCTAAATCCGTGAAAAAGAACATCCCATTAGAAAAGTCAGAGGGATGTTTCCAAGTGATTACTTTTTTAATGCGTCGGTGAAAAGAATAAGACTTTGCAACCAAGATCTCAAATATGTATAGTTCATATAACACCAGATGGATTTAGACCCAAATTTTGAAGGAATGATTGAAAGGATAAACAACATTTTAATATGTTTATGTTTTACATAAATTGAAGCAAAATCATGTATGAAGTTATGTTTAAATGACACTCAAATATAACAAGCAAGATTGTCAATTAATCTCATGGCTGGATATTGCAGACAAGTTGCAAACATCCAAATTATTAACTTTGTACTTTTCTTTTTTTGGAAGATTAGCCCTGAGCTAACTACTGCCAGTCGTCCTCTTTTTTGCTGAGGAAGCCTGGCCCTGAGCTAACATCCATGCCCATCTTCCTCTACTTTGTATGTGGGATGCCTACCAAAGCATGGCGTGCCAAGCGGTGCCATGTCCGCACCCGGGATTGGAACCCGCGAACCCGGGTCGTCGGAGAAGCGGAACGTGCGAACTTAACCGCTGCGCCACTGGGCGAGACCCTGTACTTTTTTTTTTTTTAATTATAGCATTTTTAATCATCTAAAACCAAAATGACAGCATAGAATCTTTCTGCACTGTTCTCCCACTTAGTCATATTTTGGTCTTGCTTAAAATCAAAATTAGCAGTCCTGTACAAGTTTCTGAATTTAGAAGGTTATATATTGTTCTGAGAATCTAAGAAAAGTAAATTTTTCATTTTGTATCCTCACTACATACTAGACATTTCTGCATAAATCCACAGGACTTTCACGTAGAATACCCATTCATGAGTAATGTCAACTTTCTTGGAGTACTACCATAGTTGTCTTTGGGTTTAGAGAATGAATAGTAAGAATACTATGTTTAGAGATTTTTAGAGGTTTAGTTATTTTCCACACATGAGCAGACTGAAGAAAAAATTCTGTTTTTAATTACCAATCAATACGCAACTTGGTCCTGTGTTAATTAAGCAACCTAATCAGTTATCTGGATATTTTTCCTATATTTGCTCAAGAATAAATGTAATATAATTCATGGAAAGTATCAAACCATAAGCAGCCATCCACCATTCACTGACTAAGGACCCACTTTAAGGATTATCCTGTCTTCTCCTCCTGAGTCTTTTTGGCACTGTGCCATCCATAAGCACTTTAGCAAGAAAATGAATGAGGAAAGATAAGGGAGCTGCAATTCAAATTATTTGGCAGTAATTTAGCCCCAAATTAAAAGATAAAATTTAGAGATTATGTATGCACTTTATCTATATATACCATTCCTGTTTAATGGAGCGTTGTCTCAAAGTCCTGTGATTGATTGTATTTTGATTACGTACATTCCATCCCCTAACTCTAAAAATAATTTCATTTTACAGTCTGTTGGTGGATTGCAGAATCTATAGGTTCTGCAACTTAAAGACACACAATTGTTTTTTCTACTTTGGTCTAGTGTTGGCCATTAGGTTTCCACTCACTAGAGCAGTGGTTCTCAACTGGGGGCAATTCTGCCTCCCCCAACCCTACCCAGGGGACATCCTGCAATGTCTGGAAACACCTGAGACATTTTTGGTTGTCATCACCTGGGGAGGGGGGTTACTGGCCTTCTGTGAGTTGAAGTTAGGGATGATGTCAAACATCCTATGAAACATAGGACAGCTCACCACAGCAATGGATTATGAGACCAGAATGTCCCTAATGCCAAGGGTGACAAACTTTGAAGGAGAGTTCAACAGAGCTACTAAGGCAATGATTTTTCCTCCTCTCATCTGCTTCTTGACTGACACTCAATAACTTAAGAATTTGGGAGATTCTATCTTCAAAACCTCTTGTAGCATGTTATATAATGAAAAACTTGTCGGATATTATTAAGCCTGCAGTTAATTGGTCATATGGGAGTGGCTAACTGGCTACACACCCAAATAATACTAACATTGCATCTAGAACACTGGATTAACATATGATTTGCCTTACTAACAATATATATAGGAAAATATCCACTATTATGATTTCCTGAAATGAGCTCTGTTTCTCTATCTCTAGAACTTGTATCTCATCATTTAAAAGTATATAATCTTATTGTTATTTTCAAGTGCTTTTTTTCTAAAATTTTATACCCACAAATGAAATTTATAACTTGCAGTTGTGCCTCTTGTTTGGGAAAAAAATAAATCTAGGTATGTGATACATCCCATGGAGATTTTGTGAAGTAATTTTCTTTTTTTTCCTATATGTTTTTTCTTTTCTTTTTTAATTGTCTATTGATGAAATATCGGAGGCAATTAAAAAAGCTTTCACTTTCAAGAAGGAGCAGTTGAACATTTGCATTCTAGAAGCCTGGGATCAGAAAAGCTTTGGTATCAGCAAGTTAGTAAACTCAATAGATTAGATGCAGCCAAAGGCTATGCATAGGTGGATATCTGTTATAAACTGCTGACGTGTTGAAAAATAAATACATTCCTTCCTGAAATGCTTGCAAGACTTCAGGGCATGCTGCTGAAAGTTGGAAGCAGCTATTCAATTGCCAACCACCTTCCATGCTAGAAAGTACCACACACTTTCCCAAACTTGAAACAAGTTTTTCTTTAGCGTTTAGTTTTAAGATTTCAGTTTTTTATTTCTCAAAAAAATTGCCCACGTGCTTATTGGTCTCAGACATAAAAATAGAATATAATCACGATGAGATGACTCAGATGATACCCATGTTTGGTTTCTATGTTCTAAATGCTGAAAGACAGTTTATAGAAAAGTTACATTTGAGGCATTTTTAGAGAAACCATTGTGTTCTATAGCAGAATTCAAATAGCAAATCTACACCTTTTTTATTTTTATTTATGTTTTTGCTGAAGAAGATTCACCCTGTGCTAACATCAGTTACCAATCTTTCTCTTTTTGCTGAGGAGGATTCACCTTGAGCTAACATCTATTGTCAGTCTTCCTCTTTTTGTATGTGAGCTGCTGCCACAGCATGGCTGCTGATGGACAAGTGGCCAGGAACCAAACCCAGGCCATGAAAGCAGAGTGCACCAAACATAAGCACTAGGCCACTGGGGCTGGCCCCAAATCTATATCTTTTTGTTTTTTCCTTTTATTTTATCTCCAAGATTATTTCTACAATTGCTAAATATATTGAAAAGTGTGCACACATGCCACAGTTTTTAAATTTAATATCAGACAATTCTAATAAACATGGAAAAGACTTTCTTCCAAAGGTTTTATGGAAGCAGTCCATCCCTCAGATTTGTCTCTCGAGAAGAGGCTACAACATTTAAGAAAACTATCTGGTTTGTATATAGGGGCAGTGAGCAGCAAAGTCCTCATCTCTTGACTTTAGCATAATAAATGACCTGGATTTAGTTTTAAGAAAATATAAATAGGTGAAAATACATGAAATTAAGCAGCATTAGTCTTTTTTTGGTATGTTTTTTGTCTTTTCTTTTCTTTTTTTGATGAGGAAGATTGTTCCTGAGCTAGCATCTGTGCCAATCTTCCTCTATTTTTTGTATGTGGAATGCCATCACTACATGCCTTGATGAGCAGTGTGTACGTCCTCACTTGGGATCCAAACCAGCAAAACTGGAGCTGCTGAAATGGAGCATGACAACTTAACCACTACACACCCGGCTGGCCCCAGCAGCATCAGTCTTAAATCTCATCCAATAAATGGTCAGAAATGCAACAAAAACAATTGAACTAATTATTTTTGAGTAATTCCAATGTATTGCCATAGCACAGTGTGGTGGGCTAGAATGCATTACCTATTATCAACACCTTCTGAAGAACAGTTATGTTTATATGTCAATCTCAAGTATTCCAGCCACTTGGGGATCTCTGTTCTGTAATGGGGTAAAATAAGACTTCAGACTCTGCCCAAAACTAGATTAATTCTCTATCATTCAGCAAATATTATCCTAAACTGACCCTTTTATTAATTCGTATTCTTTGGTATCTTGATATCTGGAATAATGTTCCTAGAATAGCAGTTATTTATATGGCAATAACTGGAAAGGTATAAACACCATTGCACATTAATAAATTTTCATTCTTCTTTATAAATTAATGCCTCATCAAAAATATCAATAAAATTTTCAGAAATCAATTGGATTTCTGAAAATATGCTGTCTTTCTCACCATTTGGATGGTCTTTTCCTATAACTTACTTGATAGATGCAATCAATAGATGCTAGTGTGTTTTCCTTGTGAGAAATTTGTATAGTCGAAGGTTTTAAGACACCTTTATTGTGAGCACGTGTGTATGTATGTGTGAGTGCATGCAAAATATCTAAGTGACTCACTGGTTAAGGTAACTGACCACTTCAAAACAGGAGAAACTAGTCCTTAATTATATCAGCCTTCAAACTTTGTTAATGTTTCTATACTTTGTTGGGTAGGTAACGGCCATAATAACCAGGAACAGAGAGATTTGGAGAATGGCTCTGCATCTTCAGAAAGAAAGTGTTCTAAACAATAATTATAGGGAAAACCAGTGACACTCAGGAGAACAAACTGTATTACAAGGCTAAATTTATTGACAAGGATAATTGGACATTTGTCATTATCAACCATACGAGAAGCCTGAATTCTGGGACATTTGTATGGAGAATGAGTTCAGTCTTGATTTTTTTCATTTTAAATCCTTAAAGGTTTGATGCTTGAGGAGGAGAGAATGTGATACCCACCAAATTGTCTGTCAACTTGAACAGAGTGACAGATATTCTTAGCCCATTCCACTTGCTGTAACAGAATAGAATAGACTAGGTGACTTATGAACAATTGAAATTTATTTCTCACAGTACTCAAGATTGGGAAGTCCAAGATCAAGGCACCAGCAGATTCAGTGTCTGGTGAGAGCCCATTTCCTGATTCATAGACTGTTATTCTCACATGGAGGAAGCAGCAAAGGAACTTATAAGGCACTAATTCCATTCATTGGGGCTCCACGTCATGACCTAATCACCCCCCATAGGCGTCACTTTCAAATACCATCACTTTGGGAATTAGGTTTCAACATATGAATTTTGAAGGGCACAATCTTTCAGTCTAAAGCAATGAAAATAAAGTTGTCTTATTCAAGATCTTCTAATGTTCATTATCTGCAATGCTTACTCCAATTTCCTTCAGCATGACCAACATAAATAATTTTAGTGTGCTTTGTTTTCACTTTATCAGTCATAAAATTTGATTTTGTCTGTATTAATTTAGTACTCATTCTCTCTATAAAAGTCAATTTAATATTATGCAAAAATATGTAATGAGAAATAAAAAGTTATAGCAATGAAGACAATAATGAGTTATATTGTTACTTAGTAGTTTATTTATAAAGCATGATTTAGCTGTTTTATATTACAATACTATATGATTTACTTATAGTTGTCATATCATTTTTCATGAAGGGTCAGTTTAATGTAATTTCACTATCATTTACTATTGATATAAAAGTTCTCATTTTTTTGAAAGACAATTTAGATAAGAATTCTGAACTTTCTTATTATAAGCCAAAATACATAAAAATATTGATTTTCTTTACTAAGAAAATAACATTTTAAATGGTAAGATATGAAATGTTCTGTCTAGTTTAGTAATGGCAAAATAAATCATAGTTGAATGATTACTGCCTATTAGATGATACCATACAGAGAAAAACTTACATAACTCACAAAAACATGAGTGTTTCAGAATCTATGTTCTTAAAATTGTATATATATTTATCCACGGCTTTCTCAATGGAATAATTCCCTATGCGGAAGAACTTTTGCCCACAAAAGTTAATTATTTCATATTTTTACTTAAACAAAAGGAAAAAAGTTTTCTAAATAGAGTAATTCCTAGAAATCATTAAGTATTATTAATTTGTAAGTTCTGATGTTCTTAAAGTTTGAAGACCATGGCAGAAGATAATCCAGAAAAATATGGAAACTAAGTCTTTGCAATATAAGCTAAAATTGCCAGTTTTTAAGATGCTGAGGCAATGTTGCATAGTTCACAATTATCATTCTCATCACCTATATCAATGCTGAAAGCAGGATATAAATTCAATATAGCCTTCTTTATTACTTACTTTATAACACTCATGTTATTTGACTTTGTTTCAAAACAATTAAGTCGGAGTATGTGATACTCCTTAGACAATGAGTTAAAAATGGTCCCCCAGACATTTACACCTTGATGGTGTTCAGGACATACCACTCCAAAATATGACACTGGCATATTGAATACGTTAAGCTGAAAAAAATTGAGAGAAAGTCAAGGAAGGACTCTCTGACCTTCTTCCACTCTTCTTCCCTTAAGTAAGTCATAAGACCCTCTTGTGAGAGATGCTCTCAGATGCAGAGGAAAGGAACATCCTTGTCTCCAAGATGGATGGATACTGAGAAGAATCTGAATGAACAGACCTCTCTAAGCTTCCCCCAGTTTATCACGCTTAGTTCATACTCCCTTTGCCCTATCATATTTTTCCATACTTTCCACACTTCATCAAACCTACCATAAAATCATGCAGGTTTAACCACTTCTTTGGGTTCTCATTTCCTTATGAAGATACTGTGTCATGTGAAACTTATATTAAATAAATGTCTATGCTTTTCTTTTGTTAAAGTGTCTTTTGGTACAGGCTCTCCAGCCAAGAACTTCAAAGTATAGAAAAAAAAGACATTTTTCCTTCCCTAAAATTTCAAGGAGCAGTCAAATTCGATGGAAAAATATTTGATTTTTTTCCTTCATCAAAATGAATATTAAAAGAGCAATTTGTGGGGGCTGGCCCCGTGGCCGAGTGGTTAAGTTCGCGCGCTCCGCTGCAGGCGGCCCAGTGTTTCGTCGGTTCGAATCCTGGGCGCAGACATGGCACTGCTCGTCAGACCACGCTGAGGCAGCGTCCCACATGCCACAACTAGAGGAACCCACAACGAAGAATACACAACTATGTACCGGGGGGCTTTGGGGAGAAAAAGGAAAAAATAAAATCTTTAAAAAAAAAAAAAAAAGAGCAATTTGTGTTTATCCTCACCTTTATTTAAATCTAGATAAGTGACAGAGAAAGCCTCATTCACCCTTCAGATCCCTGGAATGCTAATATTTTTATGAGAAATTAAATGACTTATCCTACATGCTGGTTACATGAACAAGTTGAGGGCATCTCAAAAGCCCTTCTCTCACATCTATGGAATACTTCAGGCACTGGGAGAGTGTGTCTTAACTCTTCTCACTTGGAGAATACTCATTGCCTGAGTGTGGAGGAAAGGAGAGCCTTCCACAGCCACAGCACCACCCTGTATGAATATCTGTGTACCTCCACTAGCCTATTAAATTCATACATGTTTATATTTGAGGATCTTGACAATTGTAGACGTCTGATACCTAAAATTGTGAGAATGGGGTGGGTTTGTTTTCTTTGCAAATTAATTCATGGATTGTCTAGAGATAAGAACAATATTTCAAATATATTTCTGTAGTCAAATGCAATGCAGAGTAATTAGTTTGAGATGAAAATTACTAACAGATACTCTGAAAAAACAGGTTTGTGGATTCACTGGATCCACTTCCAGTTGTAGTATTGTAAATGTATAACATAATACCAGAGTCATGTGAAAATCCTGCATTTAAAAATACAAATATCTCATTCAGTTATAGATTATCAATCTCCATACTGTACCGTTATTACAAACAGTTTAATTAATATAACTTGTCACTGCCTTATGTATATACTTGTACCAGTTATAAAACTACTTTTAACAAATCCTTGCAATAATTTACTCAGGATACCTGGGTAGTCAGTTTCGAATTTAAAAATGTGATAAATTTTTTTGCCCTCTTCAAAATAAAAATTTTAAAAAGACATAAATTGATAAGCATTTAATCATTATGCTATTGCATTTTCTATATTTAAATTTCTGTCTGATTTTTAATCAACAGTGTGTTGAAACACATCAGCTTTTAGTTTCTTCCTATAATTTGTAAAGAAAGACCTGAGATGCTTTTGCTGGTTTTGCCTTTTCTTTCCTTAAGCATTAGGAATTCTAATGGATCTGCTTCCAAGGAAGTTGATATACAGAAGTTAATGATTCCACTAATAAAGTAAAAGACAGAGGAGAGTAGAATACTTCTCCACAATTGCTTTGTTGTTACTCTTATTGTTGTTTTGGTTTATTTTTCCCCTCCCTGCACTGACCTACCTCTACTACCAAGTTTTGCATAATGTCTCAGCAAATATTAGGACTATATGAACGTGTATGACACACAAATGCCCATGGGTGTGTGAATCTCTATATGCAGATTGCCAAGAAGCCCTCAGGAACGTAATTTACTATATAGTATGCAATCTTTACAGAGAGACAGGCCTAGGTCTGAGCCCTGGCTGTCCTATAGGCCTGGGAGAGTCTTCTTAAATTTTCCAGACTCTCCTTTGATTAACTACTCTGTAAATGAAAGTAATAATCTCTGGTAATGGTAGACCCATTAAATGATAAAAGAAAGCAAAAGTCCTTAGCACAGTGCCTCAGGCACACAATAAACTTGAATAACCTCCCTTAACACTTGGGTTTCAGATTGCTGGTTCCTTTGAAAACATTTCCAGATTTAGGATTATCTTGGATATTCTTTTAGATTTGATCATTGTACCAGCTCTTTTCATTTATTTGTTTTTCTTGATTTCTCCTAGGTTATGCAATATAACAGTGATTTAGAATTCTCACATCTGGGCATAAATTGATGCTTCTTTGACAATCACTAATGGTTAAGGATTGCTTTGAATCGAGAGTCACCTTTCACAATAGTTGATGTATTTTCATTTATTACTAAAAATGTTTAAATTAGAATTAAGTTTCTTGTCTACTATGAAATGTTCTGCTGTAATATTATAATTTTGTGTGTCTTGTGGAACATTAGAAACAACAAAATTTTACTTATATTATTTGTGAATTTTGTAATAGCGAAACAACTTTTGACTCCAATTAGCCAAAAGATTTCCTCAATTTATTTCTTATTTGTTCATTTAACTACCATAAAACATGAAATAATCACATATAGTTAGCATTATCAGTCTGATCATTTTACACTAATCTGTGTTGACGAAAATAATTCATAACCAATCTATAAATGAAAATTTGGATGAGTTTATTTTGTGCTAAAATGTGAGGACCATGGCCCGGGGCCTTTCTTCCCGAAGGAAGAAAGGGCACCAAAGAAGTGAGGTATACAGAGTGGTTATATACCCCCAAGCAGGATGTTTCACATATGATTGAAATGTCCCTCCCACAGTAGTCACAAGATTGCCCTGAAGGCACAGCACTTGATGGACACAGCAGGTAGTGGGTCTGCTATCATGGAGGGCTGGAGGGCACAGCAGGAGGCAAGTCTATTGTCTAGAGCTGGGCGGTCACATGTGAGTGCAATCAGTTCCTAGCCTAAGGAAAGATGCTTAATCCTTAAGGAAATGCCAACGTTGGGAGGGGAAGGGAAGTTGCACCTTTATCTCAAGGGCCTTTGTTCTTGCCATAGGGAGTGTCTAAAGCAGATATACAATGCGTGCTCAAAGGCCACGGTCAGGCCCTTTTGGGAAAACAAGGTCAGGCCGAATTAGGTTTACACCAAATGGCTTCCCCATATACTCCAATATATCACATTGCTTGCCATTTCTATTTGCCATCTGGTACATTGATGAACCATAATAATTAATGGGGATCACAAATGATTATTTCTATAATCTCTTATGTTTTGTATGTTTAGATAAGCTTTTAAAGTTAAATTTTTATCTAAATGATATTAGCTACATTGAAAAACCTGAATTGCTATTCTAATTTTAATATGTATGAAACGCACAGAAGGTTCAGAGATTTTATTAAGCCCATGCAATAAATTACAAATAGAACAAAGTGTGTTCTTTCAAATAACGGGAAAAAAAATTAATCACTAGCTGACTTCTGTAACCTCTCTAAATCCAGTTTAAAAATAAATAAAAGGGGCCAGCCCAGTGGCACAGCAGTTAAGTTCGCACATTCCACTTCCACCGCCCGAGTTTGCCAGTTCAGATCCCCTGCATGGACCTACTCACCACTTGTCATGCCATGCTGTGGCAGGTGTCTCACATATCAAATAGGCGAAGATGGGCATAAATGCTAGTTCAGGGCCTATCTTCCTCAGCAAAAAGAGGAGAATTGAAAATTGGCAGTGGATGTTAGCTCAGGGCTAATCTTCCTCAAAAAGTAAATAAATAAATAAATAAAATGAGAAAGAGATGCTAGAGACAGACATAGAGATAGTGATTAGGGGAGAGAGAGTAATAGACTTTATTGCCAAATATTACTCTTGCCATACTTTGACATGTATTTACTATCTATCTGTCTGGCACTGTTTTTCCGGTTTTCTTATTCTCATTCTGTTCTTTTCATATATTGTGCATCCAAATGTGACATGGAACGTTTGCTTTTATATAACTGAGAGAGTATTTCTTTTCCAAATAGAGGAGATACTAAGAATCAACTATCTAAAAATTAAATAGATGACTAATAGTAATAATATAGCCTCAAAAGAAAAGAAGAAAGTATAGCTATATTTTTTAAGTTTAATCAAGTTTCTTTGCTACTATAATTTAACTATCTTGTCCCATTGTATATTTGCTTGGAACTAAAAGCTGTCAAGGAAAAATAAGAAGACATAGACATAGATACATAATAATGGATAGAAAAGGACAACTCATGTTATGTTTCATTTTATTTAAATTGACGAAACTTTAAAAAGTGAAATGGATGTTTAGTGAGAAGAAAATAGTTAAATATTAAGCATCTTCAAAACTTATTTAAGGCAATTCAATAGAAGAATTGCATTTCACTGTTCATTGTACCCACTGGTAGACATTTTAGGTTGCAAATAATACTTCTAAATGTAGGCCCTCAAGCACTTTATTCTATGTAGGGTTATTTTAAATGTGTTAAATAGTTGCGATACTCTAATTAGTTTGCCAAAATAAACAGCTTATTTGGTGCTCATAATTAAGGCAAAATATGCAGAGACGCTAAGAGATCAACATAAAGGCAAATCAGAATTTGCTACGTAGATAAACAAGGGAAACTTATTGGAACTTTTCTAGAAAATTGATAAAACAGACAACTGAAGGAACAGAGGAATTATTATTGGCCAGTAGAGTCCTCAGTGGGCTGATAATATTCTTAAGCATCCTCAGATGTTACACACCATGAAATTTTCATAGCACTTTGAGTCCCTGCTGGGAACATTACTGTACGTTTCACAAAAGTTAACAAGCTGTACTTTATTGCTGTCAGCTGTGCAAAGCTTTTCTCCCCTATTCCTTCTCCTGACTCTCCAGTATCACATATGCACAAAATTCCTTTGATTTTACCATCTTGGAGTTTACAGAAGCCCACCAAGAGAGAGTTTCAGTGGAAAACCTCTGAATTAGGGATTTTGGCCATTCTCTTTGTGTGTGTATGTGTGTGTAATTTCTGGAAATAGTACATTTTCTGAAGAAAAATGAAGTTGTATCAGAACATGGAGAGAGCTGTGCTTTGGGAGAATGCTTTTGGAGGACCATTTAGACAGGGTGCTCAGGAAATACTTTTTGAGTTATTTGAGCAGAGACTTGAAAATGTTTAGGAGAAAGCTATAAGAAAGTTGGAGGAAAAATGTTCTAGTCACAGTAAATAGTATGTATGTTCAAGAACTCAGAGGTAGAATTTAGCTTGGTGTCCTCAAGAAACTAATTAGTCAAGGGTCACCATAGTAGAAAAATCAGTGGAAAAGGAATTAGGGTTTTATTCTAGTCATAAAGAAAACTGTTGTAGGATTCTTCCTGATTGAATTCATGATATTATTTATATCAGACAATTCATGATGTTGCAAGGATAAACTGTGCAGAGGAGGGGCCGGAGGTGAAGTATGGAGACTTAGAAATCCATTGCCATGGTCTAGGAGCCAAAGATAATGGTGCCTCAGACTCCCATGTAAAGGAAGAAGAGGTAAGAAGAAGAGGCAAAAGTTGGATGAATTTGGGGTATAGTTTGGCCATCAAGACAACAAATGAGATTGAAATACAAATGAGGTCTGAAGGAAAGAGAAGATTCAACAACATCTTTGTCCTAAACAGCTAGATGGATGGTTGTGCTGTTTATGCATGTGAAGACATTGAGGAGGAACAGGATTATCAATAGTCTGTGTTGATATATCCATTGTACATCAACGTGAAACAGTCTAGCGGGAATTGGTCATAAACTGGATATGTCACACACACAGGTCAGCTATGGAGGTATGAATTTGGAAAGGTGACATTTAAAGTTAAGAGACTAATGAGATCACCTAGGCAATAAATATAGATAGTGAGGGACACAGGCTAATCCCTGGGTACTCAAATATTTAAGGATGAGAGAAAAGGACGAAGCAGCAAAGAGATGGAAAATGAACAGTCAGTGGAATGGGTAGAAAGCAATCAAGACTAGAGTTTCCTGAAGATGAGTTTATGACTTTCAAGAAGAAAAAGGCTTACACTGTGTTATATATTTCTGAAAGACCAAGATGATGAATAGTGAGAGTTGGCTATTTAGTTTGGCAAAATGGAGGTCATTGGCAAGTTTGAAAAATATATTTCAAAAAGTGATGAGAACAAAAGCCTGAATTTTCTCAGAGTAGATCGAAGAAGGAATGATAAGCTGTAAAATAGAAGCAATAACCGAAGATGACTCTGTCAAAATGTTCTGTTATGAAAGGAGTAGAGAAAGGAGATAGTGAGAAGAAGGGGTTATGGGCCAACGTAGTGTTTTTGTTTTAGGGTTTTGGTTGTTGTTTTTCTTTTGTTTTCTTTTAGATGAAAGTATGTTTGTGAGAAGTTGGAATGATCCTAGAGAGATGTCTAATCAATGCTTGAAGAAGGAGAAATAGGTGGAATCAGTTAGATACTACACAGAAGTGAAAGGATAAGACATTATTCAGAAGTGAAAGACTGGTTTTGAGGTAGGATTAAAAACAATTGATCTAAAGAGTAAGATGGAGAAGTTGGGAACAGAGGCTGAGAGGACATTAAATTTGATGGTAGGAATTTGAGGTAGTTCACTTCAAATTGCTCCCATATTTCAGGGAAATAAGAAAAATAGTCATCAGGTGAGAAGTTAGAGAGTGGGAGGGTGGCACGAGTTTTACAAGGAGAGGAGGAGATGTGTCCTAAGTTTTCCAGAGATTGGAAATAAGATTGATAAAGACATGTAGTAGATTGGATGATTAGTTATTAGGACTTATTTGAGATTTAAGATCATAGTGAGATAGGCAATTTTTTCAGCATCAAAAGTGAGTGTATTTAACCATACTCAGCTTATAACAGAGCAAATGGGTGAGGGGAATGATAGTTCACGCTGTAGCATGTTTAATGAATTGACAACAGAGAAAGTTGGTCGAAGAAAGGCAAAGGATCTGTGTTTTGTAAGAATTAGAACCAAAGTGTTACATAATCAACTGGCATCTGCTCAATATTGTACCTATAGTTAGAATTGTACATGATGGGAACTCCAGGGATCTTCTGGATTCTTCCTTTAAAGTTGTGGTCAACTGTGGCCATAATGTAATACTTGTGCTGTGTTACTCTGTGTACTAAGCAGTCATCTGCATAGGTTTCTTTGTGCGTGCGCGGTAATCATTCAAATCTTGAATCCTTGGCAATCCTTAGAGCCACTTGACACTTCTGCCCCAATTTCTCAGTTTCAGCCGTTACAAAAGAGATACACTTGGCACACACACAGTTCATTATTGACTGCACTAAGTCTAGTTTAGCTTTAATGGAAAAGTTGACAAAGTTGGTATCAACCAGGATCTATTAAAGTGGGCCCAACTCTGTGTTACAATTGGAAGAATAAGCAGGAAGGGTGTTGGAGGGTCAGACAGAAAGTCTGTGTGTGTTTCACTAAGACTTGTCCAATGCTGGGGTTTATGTAAGCAGAGTGGATAAAGAGATGTTTCCAGGTGGCCAAAAAAGGAGAGATCTACAAGAGACTTTGGCACAATTAGCTAGATCATGTTGCAGAAGCAAACATTTCCAAAATCCCAGACTTAACACAAAATTATTTATTTCTCAACTATATTGTGTGTCTGACACATGTCAGCAAGGTGCTACTCTGAACAGTCATTAGCTACCCAAGATAACAGGCAACATCATCTTTGGCTATACTATCTGCTAATACAGCCTTCTCTGTCACCAGAGCAGCTAAAAGAACCACTGCGGAATCCTACATTGGCAATGAAATGCTTCAGCAGAGAATTACACACCTCACTTCCTTTAATAACCCACTGACCAGAGCAATTCATATGTCCAGCCAAATCACAAGACCACTGGGAGGTGCAGTAGTGCGTGTGCTCACAAAGAGAGGAAAACCAGGTATTAAGGAGTACTCGCAATGAGAAGAGTTGAGTGTGTATACAAGTGAGAGGATCTCTGTGATAAACAAGGAAAGAACTAAGTACAGGACAATAATCATGGACAATGAACAAATGGTATGATCAGTGTGCTGGTGTTTCTCACAGGCATAGAGTGATTGTGGCAGTGAACTAGCTAATTGACACACAAAAAAATAAATGGGTTGTTTAAATATCATACACTGGAGGTGGTGCAATTATGGTAACAACAGGTCTAAAAATTTACTTTTTCCACATTTTTTTCTCCCACTCACTAGCTTTGTGGCCATAGCCAAATTATTTAACAGTTTTATGTTGGTTCACCTATCTGTAAGTTGAGAATTCAAGGAAACTTTCCCATATGGCTGTTGTGAAGGTCAGATGTGGTAACAAACACAAAAACCTGTATATTTTCTTATGTAATATGTAATCAAAAATAAAATCCATTATTATTAATAGAGATGAAATGATAAAAGCCTAAATACACGTGGATTAGCCTTCTCTAAAAACAAATAAAGCTGGAAACCTAGAGAAACTGGCTTAGAATATCCCTTTAAAAATAGTGATATTTATTTTGAGATGAAACCAATCAAAATTTGTGAAAATGACTGCTGTTAGATATCTAAAGTAGCTTTTAAAATGGCATGTTCTAATTTGCTACTATCAGCATTCCTTGAAGCTACTTATCATTTTTAAATTAGATTCTTTAAATAAGTTTTTTGTACATAGTGCAAGTGTTTAGAAAAGTTGGATTTTTTTCATTTATCTTTCCAGCTCTCTTGAATAATCCTTGATATAACGGTGAACATTTTGTTACTTAGAAGAAACAAGGAAAGAGTAACATGCATGCAAGTGACTTTGCTGATCTTTCTATTTATTTGAAGATTTATTACTCTTCAGTCATTCAGTTTATTCTTTTATGTTAACAAGTACGTGCATGCTTGTGTGTGTGTTTGTGTGTATGTGTATGTATGCTGACAAGAGCATACATGCTTGTGTTTTCATAAGCTACTTGGCAATGATTTCTCCTGGCTAGTGCTGTTTAGCTTGAACATTTCTTAAACAAACATCATCCTATTGATAGCCTAGGTATCTACACAAAGATCTCAAACAAAATCAGATAAAGACATTAAAGGACACTATTAAATCTATTTCACAAGTATATTATATCATTATCTTATTGAAAAAATATATACGGAGAGTCAGATTTAGAAACTAAAGCATGAGAAAAAGTAAGCAATGTTATTTAGAGATTGGCATTGTTGATAATATTTTTTGAGATATTTTTCGTTTGGAATTCTCCTGTGCCTACAGGAACAGCCTGGCCTATTTCCCTAGTCAACTCCAGTTCATCTCCAGAATGTACACCCAGGCACTGTAATTCTCTCTTTGGAGCTACACTGTTCACATACAAATAATTAAACAATCGTTTATCTAAATTCTGCTCTGTTAATTTTTGATATACATACAAAACTACATCGTTCTTCAAATCAAGGAATTTAAAATATACTCTAGGATGGTAGGCATGAGTTTAAAAGAAGAGTTAAATCTATCTAACGTAGGGGAGGAGGACATGTCCTCTCCCCAAATAGGGGTTCGTCTGGCGAACGAATTAAATTCACATGAGACAGAATAGCAAGAGAAAATTAAACAAAGCTTTATGAGGAGCCATGGCCCGGGGCCTTTCTTCCCGAAGGAAGAAAGGGCACCGAAGAAGTGGGGTGCACACAGTTGTTATATAGCCCCCAAACGGGGTGTTTCACATGTGATTGAAATGTCCCTTTTACAATAGTCACGAGGCTGCTCTGTCAGCACAGCGCTTGATGGAAACGGCAGATAGGTCTGCTGTCTCAGTGAGCGCCACAGGGTGGCAGGTGTGTTGCCTCGGGCTGGGGCGGGTGGGTCACAGATGAGCGCCGCAATCGGTTCCCAGCCTAAAGAAAGATGCTTAATCTTTAAGGAGATGCCAACGTTGGGAGGGGGAGGGAAGTCAGTTACAGGAGGTTACCAGACTAGCACAATAAAATGCAGATTTTAAGTCCTTGCCTTTGGTATTGATTAAGAGTTTTTGGAGAGTAGGTCATCGCCTTTCTTCTTCCTGGTACAGAGAGGGAGGCACCTTTTACAGATAGAGATTTACCTTACAAATGTAAACGTGTCCTAACAAGGGGCAAGTTCCATTCCTCAGAGCCTCCTTGCCTGTCCCAGTTTATCAAAAGCAATGAGCCTCAAATAATCCTGATGCCAAAGAGACATATCTTGGGGTGGCCAATTTCAGGTCCCCACACTAACATGATATAATTGAATGGATAGTGAAAGACAAAAATCAGTAAAATTGATAACCTTATGAAATCTACAATTCATCCTGGCTAACGTGATCTGCAAAACACTTTCACTAGAGAAAAGATTTGAGTTGATACCTGAAAAAATTAGAATTGAATGAGTGAAAAGGAAGTAAAAAATGAGTTAATATTAAGTTATTCTTTCTTACAGTTTCAATCCTACTCTCCATTCCCCGTTCTTTCTTGTTTTTATAGATGATTTTGACTTCTATTTCCTTTCCCTGCTCCACCCTGCACCTTGTTCTTTCCTTTTCCAATCACAGCTCTCTTTTTCTGCATCTCCTGGTTTAATACTGAGCAGTACCCTGTCCTCTTAGGCAAATACCTATCAGAATGATGGCAGTACCTTAAAATGTTGGTGGGTACAAACAAACAAGGGTGTAGATAAATTAAAGAAAACACTCCTGGGCCTAAGCATACTATTAACTAGAATTTTTCAAAGGCTCAGTTAGAGAATTTGTATGCTAAAATTTAGGATTATTTTCTCAATCTTGATTTTATCACTCAATTACAACCTTTGATAGTTCCTTTAGATTGCAATTGCCTTCCCAACTCCTTATTTAATTACTTGTTCTTGAACATGGAAACGAATTATTTCTCTACACTTTTATATTGAACCTTGGTCAGAAAAACTATCTGGAACTTGAACATAAACAAAAAATTGAGCCACACATCTTTTCATTCTTTATGGGGGTTAAGGTCCCCCAAGGATTATTGATTAAAGGTCTCAGATTTAGAGAACCACAAATTAATTTGCAAATTTTTGTCCAGTGGAGATGCAAACAATTTGTGTTTAGTGGAGAAAATACCCCTGGAGATAGTAGTTTATAGCTTGGACATTCAGTAGCTGCTTTTGATCTAACCCAGCAATTTTGCCATCTTATAAGATTTTTAGCTTCTCAAATGCTCTTTGAACCAGCAATTAAATAAAGTGTTAAAATACTTGACGTGTTCAATTTACATTCATATGACAGCTATGATTTGATCTTCTTGACAATTATGCTATTATATTTAACACCTTTCAACAGCTCGAGTCTTTCCTATCCTGACTTTTCGGGATCCTTGGTTCCTTTCTCTGCACTCTGTAATTCTGAAATACTAATCGTTTGTATTATAAAAGTCAGTGTGTGGGGCCGGCCTCATGCCTGAGTGGTTAAATTCACGTGCTTGCTTCGGCAGCCCAGGGTTTCGCTGGTCGGATCCTGGGTGCGGACATGGCGCCTCTCCTCAGGTCACACCGAGGCAGTATCCCACATGCCACAACTAGAAGGACACACAACTAAAATATACAACTATGTACTGGGAGGATTTGGGGAGAAAAAGTAGGGGACAAAAAAAAAAGATTGGCAACAGTTGTTAGCTCAGGTGCCAATCTTAAAAATAAAAAAAGTCAATGTGCTTGTTCCAATAGTTTTAATTTGAGATGTGAGAAACACCTGGCAAGGACAATGGATTGTGTCCCAATCCTTAAGCCAGCAGGTGAGGCTTCAGTTATAAAACACATCTATCATACCTTAAAATTTTCACTTGATCAGAAGAGTAGAGAAAAGACAGAAACGCAAGGATTGTGAAGGTAAGAAACTTCATACTTTTGATAGTGCAAACCTCCTGGAGATGTTGTGTGTGCTCAGAGAGGCTTCATAGCAATCCAGTGACTTTTCTTCTGAACTTGGGGAATTAATTTCTCTTCCTGTCTTTTCCTGCCACCAGTCTTTCTCCTCTCCAGGTCCAACCATACGCAGAAACAGAACAACATCTTATTCTTTTCCCCCTTTCTTGACTATTCCTAAGGCAAGAATGGTTTTCTTTTTCAGTTTTATGACTTATCTGTTACAGCCAATTATTTTGGAAAGATCCAGGAAGTGAGAAAAAAATGAAAAGAAAGTTAAAAAAAAACTCTAATAAAAGCTGTCTTTGGCTTCACTTGAATTCTATATGCAGGCCCAGTCTCTTCTTTATTCCTATTTATTGTCCTTTCAACTCTCTTTCTTCCCAGAGATCACAGCCATAATTTACCCGAATAGGTAACCCCACACCTCTCCACTGGTGCCTTTTCCCTGTTCTGTGGTGGATGTCATGATGCAGTGCTCAGATTTCTGTTTAGCAATGTAGAACTTGTTGCCTCAGCTGCTGAGAATGTTGTCAGAATATACCTTTAATTTTCAGGTCTCTTTGAGATACCTCAACTCTAAAGGAGATCTCTCTCTACTCTGCCTTCTCAGAATGGCCCACATCCAATGATTGACCAATGGGGAAATATAAAGATGAAGGCTCTACATCAAACTCATGACAACTCTGATGGTCCATTGCAATTCCATTGTATCCTGAGAGGTAAGCCAAGATCATGGTTGGGATTGCATCACATCTCAACTTCTCCCTCTTTTCAAGCTTGCTTCTCTTTCTTTCCTCCCACGGGTGTTTATTCCAAGGATACTCCGTAATAACACATCTGCAGGAGCACTTCTTGATAATGTTTATCTCATAGTTAGCTTCCTGCAGAAGCCAACCTGTGACTGCAACAGAGACGCAGTATGTCTATGATAAAAGTGTGTAGATGATCAAGATTGGAATTTCCATATACGAAGAATCAAATTAAAAATCATCTATATTTCAAAAACCTATACAAGCTTCCCTTCTCCTTCCACTTCCTTAAAATGATGGCTCACCCATGTATTTTACCACAGATGTTGCATGAGGATTCTGAGGTGGGGACAGACCAGAGTATTCAGAAGAGCAAGGGAAGCTTAGAAAGTGTAGGTGAGAAGAAAGCTGTGGGTGAAGCCTAGTGTTGCCAGGGGACAGCATAGTAAGGGGCATTTAGTTTTCTTTACTTCTCATTTATCACTTCCCATTGCAGTCCATGCTATTACTGCCATTTCTCTTCAGGTCAGTCTTAGAAAAAGTTGGAAATAGAGTTTCTATCAATGAAAGGGAGCGTTAGAGATGGGGTATAGAGGAGAGAGATTCTCAAGGAATACGAGAAGGACCATGAGAAGCTGGAGAATAAATAGAATTCTTGTGACCATTCACCTAAAGGAGGCAGTGAAGGAAATTTGCACGTTTGAGACATGTATCAGTTGAAGATTGGAGCAGTCTAGATTTTTACCTGCAAGAATGGCAGCATTGTGCTTTCTATCCATAGATAAACATACAAGCTTAGAAGGCAACATTTTGTGTGTGTGTGTCTATTAAAAAGAAATGAGTGTTCACATAACATAGCACCTCAAGATTGATATGTTGCATACATTTGAGGTTGGACTTCTAATTAGATTCACCAGGTCAGACAGCATTGGCTGGCTTAAAGGTCTGAAGAAAGGCAATAACATGTGAATGTCCTCTCTACATGACGATTGTTGTTTTCACAGATATAATTGTGCTCCTTTTCTGAAATTTTGCTTTCCACAGTTTCAGTTACCTGTGGTTAACTGCACTTCAAAAATATTACATGAAAAATTCCGGAAATAAACAATTCATAATTTTAATTTGTGTGTTGTTCTGAGTAGCGTGATAAAATGTCATGCTGTCCTCCTCTGTCCCGCCTGGGATGTGAATCATCCCTTTGTCCAGTGCATCCACGCTGTATATGCCACCTGCCCTTTAGTCACTTAGTAGCTGTCTAAGTTATCAGATCAACTATTGTGGTATCGCAGTGCTGGTGTTCAAATAACCCTTATTTCACTTAGTAATGACCCCAAAACAAAGTGCAGGAGTAGTGATGCTGGCAATTCGGATATACCAAAGAGAAGCCATGAAGTGCTTCCTTTCTGTGAAAAGATGAAAGTTCTTAATAAAGAAAGAAAAAAGTCATATACTGAGGTTGTTAAGATCACTGGTAACTTGTATTGCAGTTTATTACGGATATTGTTCTCAATGTTTTATTTCATTATCAGTTATTGTTGTGCATCTTTTACTGTGCTTAATTTATAAATCAAACGTTATCATAGGTATGTATGTTTGCATAGGAAAAAATATAGTATAGATAGGGTTCAGTATTATCCCCGGTGTCAGACATCCACTGGGGGTCTTGGAACATATCCCCCGAGGATAAGGGATGACTACTGCATTACTTCATTCTTATTCATCACCACTCACCACACCATCAGTTTCATCATGTAGTGGGCTCATTAGTTGCAATTTGATTTGTGCTTGCCTGTCATACTGGGCTTTTTCAATATTGAGATGATTAATTAATTGGTGTTTTTCAGGTGAAATCATTCCCACATTCAAGAAACTCCAAAGGCTTAGAATAAAATCAAAATTTCTAACTATGGCTACAGACCAGTTTGGCTGGCCTCTGCCTTTCTCTCCAAACCTAGATCCTACAGTTTTCCTCTTTACTACTATTCTTTAGCCACATCAGCGTTCTTATTCCTCAAATGTCCCAAGCTTCTTTCTACATCTGTTCTTGCTTCTGTGCATAAAGCCCTTCTCCCACATCCACACATGATTTCTATTTCTCACTTTATTCATAGCTCTTTTGTCACTCAAGTCTGCAATGAGCAGCCTAGCAGGCTGGAAATGGAGGAAAGAGTTGATATTGAAGTCTTGAGTCTGAAATCTGCTGGTTGGAAACTCATGCAGGGTTTCTGTGTTGCAGTCTTGAGAGAATAGAATTGCTTCTTCTTGAGGGAACTAGTTTTTCCTCTTAAGGCCTTCAGTTGATGGGCTGAAGCTTACACATTATGAAGGCTAGTCTACTTTAAGTAAGATCTACTGATTTAAAAGTTAATCACATCTTTAAAACAATGCCTTCACAGCAACATTTGGACAAATGTTTGACCCACAACTGGGCACATAGCCTAGCCTAATTAACACATAAAAATAGCCATCACAATGAGTATTTATTTGAGTATTTAATTTTTATATTGGTTAATTATTTAATGAATGTATGAATGTATTAATAATGTATTAAATAATGAGCTCATTTACTGTAGTCTATTTCCATGTCAGAGCAGGCAGACAATACAGTTAGCACCAACATTCAAGTCCCAGTTGGAGATCTGAAACTTGAATTGCTCTCCTATGTCCAAGTGTCTGCTTATCATGTTGATTCCTGGTGAACTTTATTAATAATATGTGAACAAGGAACTAGAAATTAAATCCATATTTTGATTCAACCTAAATATGTCAAGAATTCTTCTCATTATCAATAAGATTATTTACTACTTGATAGTGGTTTCTATTTCACAGTAGAGAGCATTTAGCTTTGATGTTTTATAGCTCTGAACTGACCGGAATGTAGTCAAGTGCAAAAAAATTATTATCCATATATAATATATTGATATAAGATGTAGCATGTTAATATTTTCAGAATGCTCTTACTTGGACTTCATTTGAGGTGCAATACAGAGCTTCGTTTTTATAAAAGTTGACCAAGAAAGCGCAATCATGATATTAAATAGTGGATTTTCTAGGAATTATTCTTATTTTATTTTTTAGAATAAATACCTTACCTTCCTTTTATATGACCATACCTAGATAAATACCTTTTATGTGATCATACCTCAACAAATACACATTGTTTTCTAATTATTCACTTAATTCTTACCATCACCACTTCATTCACCTTAAGTTAAAAGATATTATGAAAGTAAGCTTTCTAATACTTAAGTTTTTGATTTACGAAATAAGCCTTTCACTATAGTTACCCTTAATAGTATTATATCTTAATATTTATTGCATAAAATGCATGTATATATTCATATGCCCTTGTTTTCAGTCACATTGCTACATAAGAAATTGTAAGAAAAAAATGTTTTATCTTATTTGTAATGTAATTATCTTTATCTCTAGGCCTTACTGATTCTCTAGAAAGTCCATTCATATTTTTAAATATTACCAGTGTGCAAATACCTATCTAGTGGAAGGTTTGTAGTTTACCTTATCCCTGTACTCAGATATGTTACTACATGTATATCTGATAGAGTTCAAAATGACTCATTCCAAAAACAAGTATTTACAGGGAACTCAATAAGTGTCGGGTATTTTTCTATGAATGGAGTGCACATCAGCGAATAAATAGGAAAAAAAAAAACCCTTCTTGTCCTTATTGAGCTTTCAATCTATGGAGGGGATGCAGACAGTGAAAGAAGAAATATATAAATATCAGATGGAGATGAGCAATATAGAGAGAAATTGCCAGAATGAGGGTTTAAGGAGAACTGGGGAGTGGTTGTCTGATGGTTCAATTGACATTTGAACAAAAATATGAAGGAGTTCAAGGAGTGAACTATGTAGCAATCCAGGGGAAAAAAATTCCAGGTAGAAGAAAACAAGCGCAGATGGCAAGGAAGTTAGTATGACTGGAGGTTATTGTACAATATTATGGGGAAATAAATAGGAGATGAGAGCAGAAAGTTAAGAGGGAGCTCACGCAAGTCCTGGCGAGCTGCAGTACATAGTTAAGTTTTCACTCTAAGAAGGGAAGTCCTTGGAGCACATTGAGCAAGGAAATGGCATCTTCACTCCACTTGACATGAAAATAGTTTATAAAGACAGAAAAGGATAAATTAGGAAAATATTATAATACTGTGAGAGAGAGACCAAAAAAATGGAGTTGGTGAAAAGCGGTTGGATTCTACAAGAGGTTGTCTGAGAGCTTGTATTTTGGATACAGACTGCAAAAGGACAGAAATTGAGGAATGCTCCAAGTTTTTGGTAAAGGAAGTAGAAAAAGATCATTATCGTCCATTTACTGAGATGAGTAAGATTGCTGTAGGAGCAGACTTGGGGGGAAAGAGAGCTGACTTTTGGATCTGTTAAGACATTTAGTTGTCTATTAAACATTCTAATGGGAATTCTGGGTAGGCAGATGGTATGTGTGCCTACGAATGAAGAGATGAAATATTTCAAGCTCAGATATTAATGTTCTATGTTAGATTTAGGAATGAGTTTAGTAATCATTTGGATAATATGTGTATTATGTAAATTGCCTATAATTATATAAGAATCCTGCATTTTAGATGTAATTATGAAGTAGCTTAGTGATTTCAATGTCAAAATGTTTAGTTAATTCAGATTTCAGTTTAAAAATAAAAAATAAATTTAGTGTATTCAATATCACAAAGAGAATTGATTAAGATGATTTGGTATTCTATGCCTATAAATTTTATACACAAAGTTGCTCCTTATTTATTGCTTAAGGAAATCTGCTAATCCTCAGTTTACCAACTTTGGAGGAACAAGCAACACTGAGTGTTTTAATATTTTCAATACTATTGGAATGATGAGTACATTTGAGTAACAGCATTATTTGGTGATTATGTATGAAAATATAAGCATTTCTTAAATTAAAACTAAGGGCTTAATAAAGTGAATTTCATAAATTTTAAATTTAATTAAGTAAAATATTAATTAAAAAATCAAGTGGTTTAATAATCTTTTTGCCATAAAAAAGCATTCTGACATAAAATACTTAACAATTGAAATTAATAATAGAGATTAAGGGTATATCAAAATCATTTTGGGTAAGTATACCATAAAAATTAATGTAGTTATAAAAAATTTGTATTTCTGTCCATTTGTATCATGTGTATTCCCATGTCCACCTTTGCATTCTCTTTATCTAAAGTCATGTATTTAATCACCCAAGTGATTGAGATGTATGTATAATTATAAATACAAATATTTTAGATAAAAAACATCCTTAGATAAAAAATAATATAGAAGATTTTTGAAAACATCAGGGCAGCCCTGTGACCCAGTGTTTAAGTTTGGACACTCCACTGCAGTAGCCCAGGCTTTTGCTGGTTCAGATCTTGGGCGCGGACATGGCACTGCTAGTCAGGCCACGTTGAGGTGGCATCCCACATGCCACAACTACAAGGACCTGCAACTAAGATATACAACTATGTACCAGGGGGGATTTGAGGAGATAAAGCAGGAAAAAAAAAAAAAAGATTGGCCACAGTTGTTAGCTCAGGTGCCAATCTTTTTTAAAAAAAAAGACTCAGAGAAAAAAATTCGCAAAAACAAATAAATAAAAACAATTAAAAAATGAAAACCACCAACAAAGTGTTTGATATTTCACTGAAAAGTATCATTGGAAAGAAAAAAGAAACTAGTAAAGCTTTCTGAGCAGTTATTTGTCAAGGGAAAATAGCATAGCATAAATAGTATGATTGCTTTTCAACATAAAGATATAAAATGTTAGGTAACTAGTGTTATTTGTTTTTTATATAAGTCAAAATAGAAGCATTTGTGTAAGCATTTGGCTTGTGGATAAGTGGAAATGATATTGAGTGAGGATGTTGATTTGTTCCCTGGTGTGTTAGGTAACCTGAGGAAAATAGTTACATTGAAAATAGTTATTCAGGGACTGGCCCCATGGCTGAGTGGTTAAGTTTGCGCGCTCTGCTGCAGACGGCCCAGTGTTTCGTCGGTTCGAATCCTGGGCGCGGACATGGAACTGCTCATCAAGCCATGCTGAGGCGATGTCCCACATACCACAGCTAGAAGCACCCACAACTAAGAATATACAACTATGTACCGGGGGGCTTTGGGGAGAAAAAGGAAAAAATAAAATCTTAAAAAAAAAAAAATAAAGAGTTCTTCAACCTTGTTGTGCTGTAGAAGTGCTTCCTAATCACTTTATACATTATCCAGAAAAAAAAACCTCTTAAAAGTCTTATTTTTCATTTTAATGCTATGAGTGGAGACAGCAAATGAATTTATTTGAGATAAATAATGTAAATTACTGAAAGAATCAGGGTTCCAATTCCTAGGGTTATCCAACATCTCCTGAATTTGAGGCCACGATTTTAAAAAATAGAAAAATACTAAAGGGTTTTCCTACAAGTAAATTAGTAGTATCAAGTATCACCTTTCCTCCCAACGCATGCCAACAGAAGAAAACTAAGGCACACAGCACATAAACACAAGTCAGTCCTTAAAAAACTGTTTATTCTCATAACTAAACATCCAAACATTTTTGTATCCTCTCTTCCATCATCATATCATTGCTAATCTAAAATACAACCTTGGCTTTACTCTCTGGAATGACTTTTTATGTAAAGAAGTGACAAGTACTTTGAACTTTAATCACCAATGTGTGCTAGCTTGTAGCTTTTCCTGTTTGCTTCTATGTAGTTACTTAGGAACTTGAAAGTCTGAATGGGTTGGAGCTGAATTACAGTTGGTTCTTTTAATTAATATTCTCTGTGGATTCCATGAGCAAAGCCACATAGAAATGTAGCCTTAACAGCATACGAGTAAATATGCTAAAAATATAATAATAAAAAGTCATTCTTGGGGCCGGACCCTTGGCTGAGTGGTTAAGTTCGTGTGCTCTGCTTCAGCAGCCTGTGGTTTATAGGTTCAGATCCCTGGAGCAGACCTACACACTGCTCCTCAAGCCATGCTGTGGCAGCATCCCACGTACAAAGTGGAAGAAGATTGGCGTGGATGTTAGCTCAGGGACAATCTTCTTCACCAAAAAAAAAAAAAAAAGCCATTCTTTTAAATTTACATTAATGCATGTTCTTTGTATGTGTAAAAAGTAAGTGAAGTCTTCACCATCTTTCTCTTGCCCTATCTCACATAAAACACACCCTAAACTCATTACCCAGTTTAACAACTTGTATTCTTCTAGGTAGTTTTCCATGTATATGTATATATGTGCATGTATATGTGTAGACATATATGTATATACACACACTTATATGTATTCATATGTACATGTTTTTGTATTTTTACTTATTTATATCATACTATATTGCTTAGCAACATGCTATTTTAGCCAGTGATATATCACAGACACTTATGTTAATCCAGACAGACTTATATTCTTTAACAACTTCAGAGTAACTCCACAGTACGTGTGTCCAATGATCTGTGTTACCATTTCTCTTAGGTTGGCTGCAATTGTTTGCTAGCACAAATAGTACTGTAATAAGAATAATGGATTTTGGTTTTTCGTTTGTTTCCTTGGTGTGTGTGTGTATGTCTACAGAGACAGACCTCAAGAAAACAAAGTCTGGCTCTGCCAATCATAATCCATTTGACTTTTGGGCAAGTCCTAACTTGTCATTGCCACAATTTACTCATCTGTAAAATGAGAACAATACTATTTTCCTTATAGGGGAATATTGTGAAGACTTAGTGAGATAATGCTATGCAATAAATAGTATCGTTCCTGGCTTATAGTGATCATGGATAAATGTCTTTTGTCATTGTATTTTTTCAGACTTTGCGTACACAGAATATTTTCATGTTAATTATGCTTTTGGATTTATTTTTCAGCTGATTTTACTTTTTTCTGTTGAGATGTTTGTTTTTCTTTATCTTGAGAACTTATAAGTGGACTTTAATAACATTATCCACTTTCTACGTCATTGTTTGGCATCATCAACATTAAAAATATTGGCAACAGGGGCTGGCCTAGTGGTGTAGTGGTTAAGTTCATGCGCTCCATTTTGGCAGCCTGGGGTTTGAGGGTTTCGATCCCAGGAGCAGACCTACACACCACTCATCAAACCATGTCATGGAAGCATCCCACATACAAAGTGGAGGATGATTGGCATGGATGTTAGCTCAGGGATAATCTCCCTTAAGCAAAAAGCGGAAGACTGGCAATGGATGCTAGCTCATGACCAATCTTCCTCATCAAAAATTAATAATAATAATAAAATATATACATACATACATACACACACACACACACACACATATATAGGCAACAAAACAAGACTTACTAGGGAGATGCCTTTTGCTGCCCATCCAGATAATGGAGGCATGTTGACTTGTTTACATTAATTGTCATTGAACAATAAACTCAAATTTTTATGTTACTTTATTCTTAGACTTAAGTATTGCTCTGTAAGTTAAAACAGGAAAGCAAAATATATCTCACAAAAGAGTACTACCAAAAACCAAATTGTGCTTTTAGTGTCCCTAGTGCAGTCAGTGTCTACTTGAGTTAATAAAGGGTGTAGGGTCTAACCCATGAGAAAGGGGCAATTCAGTTACTTCTGAATTGATGCTATGACTCCAAAAATAACTTTGATTTTTAGGAAGATGTGAGGAACCTAATGAATGACAAACGATTTCACGTGTTGTGTCCTATAGTTCTCTCACCCTGTCCCACCCTATAGCAGGGGAACTGGCATTCCAATGACTGATATAATTTTCTTGCAATATAACCTCATCTTTAAGGAAAAGATCATAAATGTTCTCTTCTATATTCTGCATTAAATTTAGGGTATCTACATTTTAGGAAAAACATATATTTGGTATTTTAGATTTCAGACTTTAAATTTTGTAATGTAGGGTCTTTGCCAGATATGAGTGCTTTCTAATCATCCCAAACTTTTTCTTCTTAAATTATATCATCTTTAGTGCTAAAAGTTAACTGACAGTGTTAGAGAGAAACATTCACTATTAATCTTAAAGAGCTGAAAGCTTCGTACACATGAGTTAGGCACTGCTGATACTCACACAACTGTTCAGATTTTATTTGGAGGTTAACATATAGGAGGGTTGTGCACTTAAGCTAATGATTAATAGAGTATAATATTTTAAACTAGAATTCACTATACAGAAACAGCATTTTCATAATTTCAATTTATCATTTTCCAGATATATTTAAGAAATAATGATTTTGAGATGATAGTCATAGTAGATGTCTTGGTTTGTGAGCTTCTTTTCTTACTTACTATTATAGCATCTTTTTAATGACATAAATATCCTTATACATCAAATTTTAATGGATGCATAGCTGAGTATGTCTTAAAGCAACATTTTGGGTGCCTTGGGAACAATATCTGCGTTACCGCTCCTATCAAAATCTTGTTGATGAAATAACTAATTTCATCACATCTGTGTTTGTGAAAGTCTGGGGCTCAGTTTTCTTGTACCTGTGTTGACAAGAATTTTGAGGTAGTTTCGACAGCATACACACACACACACAAACACATCATCTTCATGTTAGGGAGAAAATATGCAAGTTGCAAACATGCAATTTAGATAAAGAATAACTACCTGGATTTTCAAAATCAAATTCAATTTTGTTACGAAATTATCATTTCCATGGAAAATTCAGAAATGAGTCCTTATAATATTGGCAGGTGGTAATAGTTTTGAAGAAAGATGGGGATATTTCCCGGGACTTGCATTTTGGGAAGGAGCTTAGTGAAGCCAAAATGCAGATTGACACCGGGGAGAATTACTATTTTCTGCGTTATATACAAAGTCTGATGTTCTAAATTATAAGACTCAATTTGTCTAGGATGTACAGAATATTTCTCACGGATTATGGTTGTTGACAAATTTCAAAATAGAGAAATCTTCAATATTTTCTGGCTTTCTTGTCTTAATATGAGCAAAGCACCATTTCTAACAGTTTTTATTAATACGGGGTTCATGGTGTGATCTTCATTCAGAATGGATTATATCCCATTTTTTAAATGACAGCCTATTATAAGCTTTATGTTACCATACCGTTTTTATCCATAAAATTGTAACTCTGTGGTTTTAAGGCAACTGTTCTACATAAGGACAGGTGGATTATAGTTTCTAATTACCATTCACACTCTATTGGCACTCCATATATAGAGAAATAATGGAGGATTCATAGCAATTGTATACTTTAGGGCCTTAGTGATATTTTCTTGGACTTTGCTTTCATGATGAAGAATTATAAATAAACCGACTAGTACATATTCGATATATATCTTCTGGTTAGTCATCCTAAAAACTAAACCAAACCCTAACAAATGACTGAAATCTTGGCAGGAAACATGTTCTGGAAAATTTCTTCTTCAGGTATAAAATTGTACTGTGCTTAATTTGGTTTTCCTTTACCCATTTGTTCATTAATTATTTCATAACTTCTTGAATAAGCTGGCTGTTTCTCCATAGTACTAGAGAATAGACAACATGCTAATGACATCATCTTATTGTTTTGAAATAGGAGTGATTTCAAGAATCAAGTGATCCTACTATAAATTACTGTGAGACAATGCCTTAGGAGTTGTTATTTTCAAACAAAAAATCATTATTTTTGGCAGGCATTTTCCAACAATTAATAATCTTATAACTAACATTTTTCATATGAAAATAACTCATCTATTTCCTAGTTATATATTTGCTAACTTTTATACTGGATGAATCAAAAGGAAATTAGTTTCAAATGCATGTGTCATGATGAGAGCTTTAATGAATTGACTATTGTTATGACAAACAGTTACATTTTCTTTGTAATCTTTGAACACCTGCTTAACTACTCTCTGCTTAGCATTATCTTGATTTATGACATAGAACTCCAAGGACTCCATTCTTCAGGAATGTCTTAGCCTCATCCGCAAATTCTGGAGAGGTCTACTTCATTCTCTGTTTATGCACCATAGTTTTGTTTACTCTGCTACATTAATTAGAAAGGCATATGGACCTGACTTCAATAGACATCACGTTTGTACTTCAGACTTTCATCAGATAATAGAATCCTAAACTCTGTGCTGCCTCATTCTTATCTAACATTTTACTGCAAAGAACAGTCATTTTGCAGGGTCTCCTGAAACACGTACAGTGTAACCACCACTCTCGTTTACTTACGTAATGTCCAATGATCATCTGGCGCTCAGACAGTAGTGTAACCTTCCAGTTCGGGCCACTTTTAGAATTGCTTTGATGAAATTTGGTTATGTCACTGGCCTTTGATCAGGAACATTATAGGAAACATCCGTACGAAAATTGTTGCTATATTTATATTAAATATGTTAGCAAAGACATATGTCCACAAGATTACATCATGTTGCCTTTCATCAGGATAGATGGGTCATATTTTTCTGATGTTTCTTTGTAGAGTTTCACTGGAGGAACTGGATTGGTTCTATTTAATGGAAACTTTTGCCCCTGTTTCCTATTTTGTTTCGTCTCCTAGAAACTACTTCACCCAATGTGTGACTACTTCTAGAGACTGTTCAGGATGCCATCTAAAATATTTTATGTGGTTAAGATCAAGATAGTTATTATTTACTTTACATTGAGTTTTGTTTAAATACTGTAAAAATAACCTTCAAAATTGCGCACATTTTGCTCCTCAGTCTCCATGAGGAATATCCAAAAGCTAATATAATTGTAATATTAAGTAAATTAAAATGACAAATTGAGGGACCGTCCTGGTGGAGCAGTGGTTAAGTGTGCACGTTCCGCTTTGGTGGTCCGGGGTTGGCTGGTTGGGGTCCCCGGTGCAGACATGGCACCTCTTGGCAAGCCATGCTGTGGTAGGCATCCCACATATAAAGTAGAGGAAGATGGGCATGGATGTTAGCTCAGGGCCAGGCTTCCTCAGCAAAAAGAGGAGGATTGGTGGAAGATGTTAACTCAGGGCTAATCTTCCTCCAAAAAAAAAAAATGACATATTGAGAGATTTCTGATGTATATCCTGTTTCATGTTTTGTATATTTATTTTTACATTTATTTGTGTATAATTGATGAGTTTATAATGTTGTAATTGAGTTTACTGGTTAAATTGTTGTCTTTAAATACATTACTTCAACATCAATGAGATAGAAGTGATTAAAAATGAATGTAAGAGGTTTTTATTAATGCTGTATTAGTCATACACACATGGAAAGTTCTAATGCTGCATTCTGTCATATACAGAAAAAATAAATGATATCTGTAAAATGGTATGGAAACAATTATCCATTCCTGATTGTACTAGCCCAGAGAGTTTGGTAACATAAAGTTACTTTAAATTTATACTACCAAAAATCCATTACGGATGTAAATTATTCTTTACTTCACAGCAAATGAATTGGCTAATTTAGAAAATGTGCAATCTTAGAAACATCAGAAAAAGAGCATATTTTGCAGTGAAATTATCTTATGCTATAAATGTCAGACACTCTTCTTCTTGGCGGGCAATTCTAGAAAGATTGTGAAACTTGCGATTTTCTTTAAATGAATTTGAAATGAAAATGGCCGTTCGAGTATTTTAAGGTGTAACGAGCTCCGTATATCCTGGAAGTAGTAAAATAATGTCTGCTGGTCTGACATTGTTGGGCAATGTAGTGTATCAAAAGAGCAAATTTTACAGCTAATTAAAGTTTTAGCCTTTCAGCAAGAAACATTTTCAAAACATAATCCTTTTGATTATTTTTTACAGCATATTTTATAATGATTTGTCATCTTCAGCAGAGAACAATGAACATAATTTAAGCTTTTATGATGACTTGGGATCATCGTTATGAACATCTAAGTACGGTATAATCAAGGAAGGCCTTTGAGGTTTTTGCCGATGGTTGACATTCTGAAACTAGATTCAGACTTGCATGCTTTCCGGATTTTTGTGCTTATTTTAAACTAAAGTCCTTTACTTTGTTTCAACTGCTAACTGACACTTCTTTCTGTTTTAAGTTAGCCTTCCTAATCTGCTACTTCTAAATTACGGAGATGCTAGTAACCAATTTTATTATAACTTTCTGTAAATTTAAAACATAAATCTTGCATGATTTCAAACTTGATAAGCATGGTAAAGTTGTGTCAAATGTGGTGCTGTTTGGTCTTTTGGAATACAAGGAACTTGAATGAGCATCACAGGTAAGATCACAGAGGATATCGTATTATTGCTTTATGCTCATTGAAGTACCTCTCTCTGGCATAGTGGATTACATATATTATCTCTGTTAGAGCTAAAAACAAAAACAGACACACACATGCACACACTCCAATATGCCTGCTTTAAACATTTAAAAAGTATCATATTTTCTTTGTGTCACTTCAAGTAGATTTCATGATTGTAGCGACAGGCCCTTGACTGAAGCATAGTCTCCAAATGAATTTTTTTAGAGAATATATTTCACCATATCTTTTTGTTGCCTATAAAACTGAGAACGACTTCTTTCGCACAGCATTTATTTATATCTAATGATCGTGAGTATTCTATTAAAACTTCCATTACTTTCGTTGTGAGCCCAAAAATTTTAAAATCGCCTTTATCAATACTGCTCGAACATTTTTGGCACATACTTCTTAAATATCTATTCTTTTAATCCGCAGTACTTCCTTGAATATTTTTAAGTTGCATTCTAATATTCACAATTTTTAATTTTACTTAGTAGCAAATATCGGAATTACACAATTCCAACTATAAATGTATTACTAAATTTGTAAAATAAATCGATATTCTTTTAAAAATTATAAGCAGTGGAATCCAAATGCTAAAGTACTTTTATACCCACAGATGCTACAATATTCTTTTAAAAGCTAAAAAAACTAGCTCTTCTAAAATAGTGGGAAAAAATTGTATACTTGCATCTTATATTTCAAGTCATTTCCATTCTATTTTTCCCATAGATTGTTATCCTAATGTAATATTTTAGTCCTTGCAAGTCTTATGTGGATCACCATATTATAGACACTTGAAAAAAATCTGTATACAGATAAAAATGAAAGTTTTATTGAATAATTTCCTATGATCCGCTCATTGGAAATGTGGAAATGAAGCAAAAGGGATGGAGTTTTTGATTCTCAGTCAGTCCATGTATCTGTGGATCGGTATATCATTCTGCTAGCTTTCAAAAAGAATTCTATTCTTACTTTTTTATTTTAGATTTAAGCAGTGTGAAATGTTTTCATATAAATAAGTTGTTGCAATGTCACTCAATCCTTTGCGCTCCTTCTGAGTTATATGCTAATTATCGAATAGAGATTGTTAGAAAAATTATCCCAAGCTTGGACATAGGCAAGAAAGTGGGTAGCACACTTTTTCAGTATCATATGGGGGCAAAATCTTTAAGAAGATTATCAGGGGAAAGTACTTAGTTCCTCTCACTGTTAGTGATTAAAGGACTCAGATTTAGTGCAAATGATACCAGCTCAACACAGGGTTTAAATAAGGGAAGCCACATTGTAGAAAAGAAACCATATTGTAACTTTGAATGACCTCATTAACTAACTCAGATAAGCTCTGTAGACTTTATGGCCCCTCCCAGCTGCTATAAGTTGATAATTTTGTTCTTTTGAGTTCTTTAGGAATGTGATGACCTGTGGGCACAGAGTCTATGCTGATAGCCATTAGCAACGACAACTGAAAGATCTGGGTATAGGGCATTGTTCTGGTTTCTGATGCATATCCAGTAACACAAAAGAGTATCATGAACTAAGACCAGATGCCTCCCCACTCAGAGACCAAGCCCCCTATATAACGGGCCTCTAAGATGGTTCTTTTGGACATTAGTCAGCCTTCTTACCCCTTGCTCACAAGTTGTAATAAACCCCTTTCTCTCCTACCACCTTGCCTTGACTATTGACATGTCTTGCAGTGGGTAGATGACACTCCTTGGGTGGTAACAAATTGACTTTGTTAATTTGAAAGATTTTTCACCAGTAATGCATATAATTTCTACCCAATGGTACAGATAAACCCAAAGTTAATTAACCTACAGGGCATTTATCAGTTTTACATCTAACCTGGATTTATTATCCTAACATTTCTTACTAAATTGCCTATAAATATACAAGCTTCTCAATTCCTCTTTGCGTTGGTCATGGCATAGAACCAGCTTCCTCTTTAAGTAATGAATTAAAGTCTTTGATACAAGTTCATTTTATATTTGTCTGACAGTTAAGATTTTACATTTTGAAAATTGTGCTTTCATAAAAATATTTTCAAGGATCTATCAGTTAAGACCTCAATTAAGCATTCCTTTAATTTTGAAACACAATTGCAAAGGATTTATTACCTAGTTGTTAGAATAGCTCACTTTCTTGATTTTTCAGAGGAATATCAAGAAGGATTTATTGACTTATAAAATGACCTTATTTATGCATTTTAATTCATTTCTAAAATATATCTTATTTATGGAACCAAAGTTAGATGAATATTGAGTAAAAGTAAAACCTCATAAAAACGTACTTTTTGCATCTTAGGCTTTTATCAATTGGCTGCAAACACAGATTTACATGTATTTCTGTGATATTATGACTTATAACAAATATATATTTTGTCTTTCCCCCCTTTCTGGAAAACTTTTAGAATTTCTTAAGTAATGAAAGCAATAAAGGTGTCTCTTGTTATGTTAATAAAGTGACTTTCAGACCTCACCTAAGAATGGGGAATGGTGGCCAGCAGAACCAACCATGTGATTAGAAGGTTGGAAATTTCAGCCCCACTCCCTGGCCTCCAGGGAGAGGAGAAATGCTGAGGTTGAATCAATTACCAATGGCCAATGATTTAGTCAATTATGCCTATATAATGAAGCTTCCAAAAAATCCAAAAGGAGAGGGTTCAGAGAGCTTTTGGGGTCAGGAACACATGGAGGTTCTAGGCAAGTGGCACATTCATAGAACATGGAGGCTCTGCACCCCTTCCCACATACCTTGCCGTATACATCTCTTCCATCTGGCTGTTCCTGATATATCCTTTTATAATAAACCAATAATCTGGTAAGTAAAATGTTTCTCTGAGTTCCGTGAGCCACTCCTGCAAATTAATCCAACCCAAGGAGGGCGTGGTTGGAACCTTCAATCTATAGTGGGTCAGTCGGAAACACAGGTAATAACCTGGGCTTGCAACTGGCATCTGAAGTGGAGTGGGAGGGGCTGGTCTAGTGGAACTAAGCCCCTAATGTGCAGAATTTGATGCTATCACCTGGTAGGTAGTAGCAGAATTAAGTTAAATTGTAGGGCACTAAACTATGTTGGAGAATTGCTTGGTGCTATAGAAAACCCCCAGGATGTAAGTGGTGTCAGAATCCTTTCAATTTGGTAAATACATACAGAGAGATGCACATCCTCATTTAATAGTTGAAAGTAATTAATAGCATAATTATGCATTTTTGTGGATTAGTAAAACAGAGCAGCATCTGAGACAGTAGAATTAATCCTAATTAAATGCAGCTGGCTTTTTGAAGTCCAAGACATTAAACCCAAGATTGCATTTTGCTCTTCACAGTTACATAAATGCTCCCCCACCCCACTCTTGAGATTACAGTATAAAACCTTCTGTGAAAAATAACACCCACAACATCAACAAAAAAGAGGCATTTAAGGGACACTGGAAAATATAGTGCTTTAAAAGTTATATGAATGATTTTGTTAGCGTATTTTTTGACTGAATCTACAACTCCAGTTTTTTAATATATAATTAGTAAATTGTATGAATGAATAAACTAGTAAAAATATGATTTTCTACCAATAATAATTAGTAGGCTTGCAACGAAGAAAAATTGTATATTGATTACCAATACACAAACATTGAAAGAAAACTGTTAATAAAACTGTTTTTCTTATGGGTCTGAATTATTGTTTAAGAAAGTATAAAACAATATCTTCAATATATATATTATTTTATTAAAAAACATAAGATTGATTTGTCAGAAGAAACATGATACTTTCACCCCCTTCTTCCTTGAAATTATGAAAATAGACATACAACTGACACAGACTGTAATATGGATGAATTAGATTACTAAATCCTTTAAAAATTACTGACAAAGATGAAAATGCAGAGAGCATACCTTCATGGCCCAGTAATGTCTATCAGCATGGTTTTTACGAAAATTGAATATTCCACTTTTAATTTAGAAAATTAGAGATAATTAGAAGTAGAGCTAGAGATAGAGAGTGAGAGAAAGAGAGAGAGAGAGATGAAAGACAGAGAGAGAGAAATAGATATATAAAAGCACAGAGCCTTGCTGTGTGTTTGGGATTTTGAAAAAATATGTTTGGCGTTTCAATATTTCTGCCTAACAAGGTCTTTGCTTTAGTCTCAAGGGGCTCTCCAGGAAGAACAAGAACATATTCAGTAATAGTTGAGAATGGAAATGTGAATTTCTTAAATAAAAATTATCAAAACTGTGCTGCCCAAATTGTCAATATATCTAATTCATAGTATTCCAACTCATGCTGAAATACCAGATTTGTAAAATGGTTCTTCACTCTTAATTTAACCACCAGGGAAAGATATAAACCCTATCATAGGCCAATGGTTCCTTGATTAAGAGGGCTTCATTACACCAAGTCTAGATTACCTCTTTGTTTGGCATACCAGGTTGCTTTCATAGCCAAAAACGGGAGGTAGGAATTCTTCATTATAACATTTGGATTGGAGGAGGGATATACTTTCTTTTTAAGGTGGGAGAAACATGATTGTGACAAGAGTGGGAAGGGAGAGCCATCACGAGGCTTTAACCAAAGATATTTTCTCAGGCATATTCATTTTCCAATGAAGTTGAGTATCTGAAAACTTATTTCCTTAAAACTTTCAATGCCGTCATACCTCTTAGAGAATTTTCATTTTCCTCATCATGTGCACAAAAGAGTTGAAAACTTTGGCCTATATCATCAAATTTTGAGATGTCCAGTGTAAAAGGGACTTATTTCCCTCTTCACTTAAATATACTGGTTAATTATTTGAACTATTAGGAAACTGTCTGGACCAGTCTCATCATGTCTCCCTTCTCTCTTCAGCCCAGTCACTGAAAAAATTCTAAACTTCCTCATCCTGATGCTTGTCTCCACTTTTTTCTATACGACCAAGGTGATGCTAGCTCTCATGCCACGCTGCTTGCTAGAGCCTTCTAATTCCTATTCACAGCATTAATTATTCTCTAATTGTTCTTTTCCCCTTATTGCTCTAATTGAATCCTGCTTATGCCTTGAAGATATTTTTCCCTCATATAGCCCTCTTAAGTGAAAGATAGTCTTTTTTCTACAGCACTTATTTCAGGGCCTTCAGGTCGTATAGCTACCCTACTCGTTCCTCGTTCTGCTTCTTTTATGTTCTCTTTACTTCTAATTTTAAAAAGTGCAGTACTTTAAAATACTTGCCCCATACACTACTGTCCTTTCCTCTCTTTATGGCTATCTACCAACTTTCTGGATATTCACCTTTATTCATAGATTCTGGCACTTATTTCACCATCATCCGTTTCACAATTATTCTGGGCATCATTCAGGAGATCAAAACTTCCAAAAGCGTAATCTAACCAACACTATGAGCTCTCTTTTTAACTTTCTGACCTCCAGTGACCTTTCTTCCCATCAATTTTATTTGCTTAGCATGTTTTTCTTTTGGCATTATCACCAATAATTGCACCATCTCTGAAAATGTCAGTTTCAAACATCCAAATCTGACCACCAGATCTTTCCTATACTGACCAATTTCCCTAGCACTTCATTCCAAATATTCTGGAAATTCCACTTAATTGATTCATCTATATGTTTACTATCCATCAACTCATACACCACCTCCTCTCCTCTTTGATTAGTTAATAGTACACTGTCCAACACTTTAATCACTCAGCATCGAATATCCTTAATTCTGTTACTCTTCCCTACTTTAATTAGCAAACCCTATAACAGGTAATCCCAAATGTTTTCTCACTCTGAAACAATGTTCAAGCAACTGAACAATGGTGAATATAGTTGTAGAAGTGAGGTTATTGCTATACATTCAAATTCAATATGTCAAGACTCAAACAGCCCATCAAAAGTACCCTGACAATTTATACTTTTAACTTCTGAAGTCACCCATATTTTTAACTGTATCCTCATCTATCCTCTAAGCTCTAATCTCCTACTTAAGAACAATGCTTTAGGCATCCCTCTCTGCCCTACATCATCAAATTGTCCCTCTCTATCAGATCATTTACTTCAGCACATAACATGCTATTATTTTTCCATTAAAAAACAAAGAAACTTGAGGCTGGCCCCATGGTGTAGTGGTTAAGTTCAGCACACCCCACTTTGGCAGCCCAGGCTTTTGGGTTTGGATCCCGGGTGCAGACCTACACTACTCATCAGCCATGCTGTGGCAGCAACCCATGTATAAAGTGGAGGAAGATTGGCACAGATGTTAGCTCAGGGCTAATCTTCCTCAAGCAGAAAAAGAGGAAGATTGGAAACAGATGTTAGCTCAGCACTAATCTTCCTCAGGAAAAAGAAAAAGAGAAAGAAACTTCTTTTGGGGCCAGGACAGTGGTGTAGCAGTTAAGTTTTTGCACTCCACTTCAGCAGCCCAGGGTTCACCAATTTGGATCCTGGGCTCAGACCTCTGCACCACTTATCAAGCCATCTGTGGCAGGTGTCCCAAATATAAAATAGAGAAAGATGGGCATAGACGTTAGCTCAGGACCAATCTTCCTCAGCAAAAAGAGGAGGATTAGTGGTGGATGTTGGCTCGATGTTAATCTTCCTCAAAAAATAAGAAAAAGAAAAAAGAAACTTTTTTTAACCTCACTTCCCATACCAACTACTAGCACATTTCCTGGCTCTTCTTTGTAGTAATGTTCCTCAAGAGTTGTTATGGTGCTGCCTCCTATTCTCTTAAAATCGTCTACAAAGCCTTTATTCACTAAAGCGTCTCAGAAGCTGTGCTAAACAATGTCACCAAGGGCTTCCTCATGTCAGTCCCAAATTCATTTGCAATCCTTATCTTGTTTATAAGAAACATTTGACCCAATTGCTCCCCCGTTGGTGACGTGCTTGTTTAATTTGGCTACCAAGAAACCACACTCCTTCTTTGCAGTCACTTGCTCCTCTACCTCTCTCACCACTTTATGTTGGATTTCTCACTCAGTCCTTGGTCACATTGTGTTTCCTACCTACACACACTGCCTTAGTCATCTCAGTTGTGTCTCATGACTTAAAGTGCCATAGGACTGCTCATATTTCCCTACACCTATCTTCCTGGACTATAGAATTGACTTATATTACCAAATACCTTCTTCCCATCTATTCTTGAACATCTACCAGGCATCTCAAGTTTAATATACTTATTACACCCATAGTATTCTCCATCTCAGTTGATGGCAACTGCATCCTTCCAATTTTTCAGTTCAACTGACCTAGAATCAAGCTTAAAACATTACCTACAAAATCTATCTAGACTCTGACTGTTTCTCACCAATTCTTTTGCTATCACCCTCTTCTGAGCCACATTCATTTACTTCCTAGAATACGAATTTCTCTGCCTCCATCCATACTCCCTATAGTCTCTTTTTAAACAAAACTATTAAAAGGATTAATTAATACTTGAGCAAAATTACACCAAACCTCTGCTTAACAATCATCCAACGACTCTCATCTCACTCAGCATTAAGGCAGAAGTTCATAAAATATTCCACAATGATTTACCTAATTTGTCCTTTGATATATGCACATATATTGTCATTAAAATATTGTAAAATATTAAAAGCACTAATGAGTACTAAAATAAACAAATAAAACCTCTGTCCTTTCTAAATTAGTGACTCTAAACCAAAGAGTGACAAGTACCTTAGATTTGGCCTAAGAATCACTGGAGTTTTTCTGCCTTCACGTCTTTTCTCTCCAACAGGGTTCTGATTTTCTCACATTGCCTGAGAAACATTGCCTTGTTGAAGGACTACCACTGAAATAAAGTAGATGTGATCCTTTGGTGTACTGAGTCATTAAAGGCTGTGGCTCACTCTTCTATGCACAGTGAATTTGCTTTATCTTTGAATTATTTAGTTTGTCATTTTTGTGCTTATATTTTAAGTTCATATATAAATTTATTAATTATTAAAATGTATGCATTTATATAAAATTTATAAATTTAATTTAAATTTTGTGCTTTATTTATTGTCTTTGGTTGCTGGTAGCCATTAATTTAAAATATTAGAATAATACAATAATTATTAATGTTTAAATGATGTTTATTGCCCTCACGTATCATAAGCAATTATATAAGTGCTTACCAAGTCTATAGACCTCTTCTGAAAAACATCTTAGGTATTTTTATGATTATGTGCTGTAACATGTGATGTTGCTACTTTATTCCCAGCCAAATTGACCAGTCATTGGAGGCTCAATTAAGGGCAAATAACTCTACATATGCTGGCGGTTAATGTGATGAACACGAGATCTCTGTTCAACAGGGGTTTTTATTCTAAAAGGAAATGGGTCTTCCAGTCATGCGCTTACTACTGAGAATTTTTAATATGTGACAGAGGAGCAAGATTCTCAAGCAAAGCTGCACACTGAGCGAAAGCAGTAAGCAGAAGCCATGAGGCAATAGAAGCCATGGTTTGTTGGCCTCATGAGGTAAACAGAAAGACAGTAAGAAATTATTTCAAGGATTATTTGGGGAAAATTCTGAAGTTGTTGCTGAGATTCTTTCAACATAACATAATGATGTTTTTTTCTTCGCATGGAAACCAGATGAGTATGATAGTTTGTGACCATTTTCCCTAAGCAATAAACCCAATATCATTGGACTTTTTTTTCCTGAAAGAGTGTCACATCAGAGGGACTGGGTGATGTCTGCATTTCCCAACTTAAAGACCCATTCTTTAAGAATTTTGTATGCTTATTCTCTTTTATATACGTATTTTCATAGATATATTAGTGAGGTCTCTGTTTACTTATTTGACAGGTGAGGCAAAAGGAAGTAGTAAATGAATTTAACTATGGCTCAAAAGATTCTCCCCCAGGGACACCCCACCCCTTGCTGAGATAGTTGCCCAATACTTTCCACTGAGGGTGTGGTGCAGACAGGGGGCCAAGTTCTTTTTGTCATCTATTACCTAGTGACCCAGTTAGTAACACCAGCTTTCTAGCCTAGTCATTCAGATTATTGGCGGGTTGCACCATCTTGCAAAGGGTTGGAGGCATGGTATTTAGTATCAAGTATTGTTTTGGTAGTTACATTAGAGAGGGATTGAAGGCATTTCACTAGTCTCTGTTTCTTAATACTTTATGATTTTCCAGCCACAGAGTTTTCTGATTCAAAAATTTTCTGATTCAGAATACACACTGGTCTGTAAATCAAGTATCTGTTCCAATACTATCTTATAGAATGTACTTATATTGAGCAAATCTTGGAGAATTTTTCTCATATGGCATAGATGTCATAAGAGAGAAAGGTGCTAAACATTATTAAGTAGTTTGTATTTTGGAAAGAAATTTAAGGCTTAAAATATATTTGACATATTGAAGAATTAAAAGTTATAGAAGTAAAATGAGGGTGGAATTTGTAGAGAAGATTGATTTTGTGTAGTGAAGATACGATCTCCATCATTAGTATATCAATTTTCAGGATAACTCTAAGTCAAACTGAAGTTTTGGAATTTTATCTTCAGTAAAATGAAATAATTCTGTGTTAATTCCTTGTTAGAAGGTATTATGATTTGACTATAGAGACTGTTTTTAATCGTTTCAAGAAGTATGCATGCATGCACATGATACCTTTTGGACGGCTTGAGTTACTAGCTCTACAAAGTAATATTAAATGTTTTCATAACGTCAGACTATTTTTTAAGTTTTTAAGTAATTTTGCTGAAATTTTCAATGGTAACATAGTCATCACTATTTTGGCATCCTTCTCCATCACATGTATTTTATAATCGTAAAAATTAGTGAGTAATATGTTGTTTCATTACTTTTAATGTCTGAACTTAATTAATAGATGCTAATCAAGATAGTTTTCTCTCTCTTGATTATATATCCTACTGCTAGAGAAGAAAAGCTGTTACTTCAATGATTCATTATTAACAGGGACAGACTTCATTTTATGCCACTTCACAATTTATTGTGAACTTTATTAGTGTGGCCTGTATTTAGTCTTTTTGACAGTTGGCACAACTTGGTGATTGTTTTATGAGATGAATTTAGCTATACGTTTATATGATAATTTAACATTTTAGTGTTTAGACATTTGCTGATGTGAGCATTGCCAGAGAAACATATTAAAATTTTATTTGGCACTACAATATGTTTATTTTCCTTAATAAGGAAATAGCTATTACAAACCTTTTAAAAAACTCCTCCGCCAAAGATTTTACTTTGAAATCTAAGACTGAAAACATGGTTACAGATTAAGAAATATTTTGCGTGCCTTTCTAATAAAACCTGCAATAAAACAGGTGAGGCTTGTTTGACTTTTATTTTGTGAATCGTTTATCCTTTTCTTATTCCTATTGTGTTTGTTTGCTATTCTCTAGCCTATATTTCATCTTTACCTACCTCATAATGAGAACTCATAATAATGGAATGCTGCAAAAAGGAAAAGTTTACTAGGTAAATCTTAAGTAATTTGAGATGTTATTTAGACTTTGACCAACCTGCACTGTTTCCAAAGAGAAATTATTATGTTAACATAATAAAAGGCACTGTCTTTCATTTCACAGGTATTATACTAAATGGTTCTGAAGTGGAAGGAAAATGGAGGCTCTTAATTTGATTGTGTGCTAAATACTTCATTTTACAAATCAAGATTTATTGAATGAGGTGATTGAGGAAGTTTTCTATCCTTATAGACCCAAAAGCAAAAGAGAAATTAGAAATCACATCTAATGACAATCTTTGAGAACACGTATAGTACATATGATGGCAATACAATTCCTAGAATGTGTATAGGGTTTGGATAATGTTGGATAAGGATTTAGGAATTTGATGCTGGAATGTCCTTGAAATAACTAGATGGAAGTCTGGATAGTAATTAAAAATTTTGGTTCAATAAATAATAACTAATTACCTAAGTATGTACCAAGATCTCTTTTAGATATTTGTGCCAAGGATTCTAGAGGGCGTGACTCAGTTCTGGCTCCAGGCGTATGTGTAGCAGTTTTCTTTACTCTGATTTCAAAAGGGGAATGGCCCAGAGCTCTCAAATTATTCTTCACCAAAAGTTACTAAGAGAGCCTTAGCATACATGGGCAATTTCTCAGACCAGGAGCATAACATGCTTGATCTCATGATTGTGAGGAAACAAAATATTCAATCTCACCACATTCAGCATATTACGTCTTTTTGTTTATATTTTATTCAGAATACTGCTATTTCTTCAAATATTCCTTTTAATTCACATTGTTCTCCAACAGAAGAGTAGAATATTATGTATTATAAATGAATATCTTATAGGAATGAATTAAATTAATGTATTTTTAATCTATCAGTGCTAGAGGAGAAAAGAAAGATGACATAAGCATTGATAAGGTGAGAGAGGAAAAAGGGATTATTTAGAAGCACGGCCAAGAGTGTGCTCTTTGTGTCCTGGCCAACTTGAATTTGAACACTTGTCCTTTCATTTTGGGGCTAAGTTACCCATAATTAAGTTACTTAACTTTTTTTAGCTTCACTTTTTATCATTTTTAATGTGAAAGTAACACTTACTTGAGATTAATGAATTTTAACATCTTGATACCAAACAGACTCAAAAACTGAATGTTTTTTAAGACTTTGTTTATTGTGAGAATACTATTGAATTAAAGGAATGAAGACAACTTTGGAGCAAAGGCAAGAGGGAAGTGAATGTTTCCAGGAGTCAGGGTGAGAAGGGAGGTTGAAAGAGAACAAATTGTGAAAATACAGAAGGGGATTCTACTTACAACTTCACTTCTTTTGACATATCCTACACTATCCATAAAACAAAAAGCACAACAGAATCTTATTCATGCTCCAAATAATGTCATAGTCTTCTCTTATAATGTTTGCAGTATCATACTGTGTGCTTGCTTTCTCAATACCTCTCACTGGTTAGGCTATTTCATTGCTAAAATATGATATCTTGCCATCTGCTTTCTCTTACTCTTTCCATCCATCCCCCCCCCACCACCACCATCCCCACAAATGATAAAAATCCTAAAAGGAGAGCAGAGTAAGACAGGTTTCCATCCTATTTTGAAACGTTTACACTGCTAATCTGCTGGCTTTATGATTTAAGTCTGCCTCTGAATCCATCCACAGCTGTGACAGCTTAACCTGAACCTTTCTGAGAACACAGTGCTTTTCCAGATCTGGCCCAATGTGGGTTTGGTTCCTGGGGGAGAGCAGGGGGATGCTTTTAGTGTTTTGTGGATATAGATTTTAGAGTGACCTTAAGTATTTGTTCTTTTAGATGTTTAATCAAATAGATCTGTTAATAAACAGTGGAACCATTTGAAACATTTATTTTCCCTTGATTTCTATTTCTTTTTGCCAAATTGACATTCATCTCTTTGATGTGGTATTTGTTAAGTTTTGGTCCTATAAACATAGAAGAAACTTTTCATGTCTTTCTTTTTGCTTTTCAGTGGTGTTTATCTTCTTCCGTTGCGTGTATGTCTTTGTTATTTCCTAGGTGATATTCTGAAGACTGCATGGTGTTTATTACTTTAAAGTTTGTGTGTCTTATCATCTAAATTAACGTGATTTTCTTGAAGTTTTGATTTGCAATATGGTTCACACTCTGACTCTTCTGGATATTCTTTCATCTTTGCACTGCAATGCACAGGTGCCAGCTTATCTTCCTCTTAAGGGTAAGTAGAATTAAATACATTAATCCAGTTACTTCTATCCATTCAAGTCAGAGCAAACAGATGTTCTTCTGTGAATACCCCCTCCTAATAACGTCAATAATGTTGTTAATCTAAAGTTGGATGATATTCTATTTCTTATTCGGAGGGTTTTTTTCCTTTTTCATGTTATATGAAAACAACAGATCCCAAAAGAAAGTCAGGGGTTTTCATATGGCTTAAAAACATTCTTAATAAATTCCCACAATATTTTACATTCAATTAACATGACTACAGTTTGGTAATTGGTAAATTTTAAGTAGTAAATCTATCTATGCTCCAAACGAATGGCTGTATTCTTAAGACCTAGAATACTTTTTCCAAGATGACAAGAAGTGTTAAAGCACTTTGCTATTTGTCGTGCCTCTACAGATCAAAATTTTCTTATGCTTGAAGGTATTTTGCTAATGAAATTTTAAACCAATTAAGATAAATCGTGGAGTCAAGGCTGCTTTGTAATTATTATTCAAAACCTCAATTTGTAGGGAGTAAGGGTTGTTATGAGACAAAAATATTCTTCTTAGGGAGACACCATTATCCCATCCTTACTCTCCTCATTGCCAAGAATTTGAAAATTTGAATCAGGAAATGAAGGAAGAAACCTTACTCAGTAACGATCCTGAGATGCGATGTTTCAAAATGAATTAGCAACTTCATGACCTTGAGTGGAGGCTAGAATGATTGTAACTTCAGTGGATCATGAGACATTTGTTAGAATTAACTGAATTACCCATTCATTAATACATATTAAGAAGGTTCCCACTCTGCGTCAGGCCCTGGGGCTGGCTATATATGAGTGAATCGATGAACTATGTTATTCAAAGTAAACTTTACAAGAAATATATATTTTAGTTAAATATAATTTTCAGAATGCCCTACATTAAGCCTGACCAATTATTTAGTAATGGAAACAGTAGACTTCTCTTGCTTTATGCTTCTTTGTACCTTTCAATAAAAAATGTGAATATACACTCAATAAATTATGGTTTATCTTTAGGTTGTATATCTACATTTTAGTTGTATTCTTTCAGATGGGGATGACATTTATCTTTTTTCAGAAATTATGTTGGTCTCTTGCAGTGTGGTTCAGCATTTTCGTACTTCCATAGACAGTCAAAATTATGGAAACAATGTTGAGGCTGGCCCAGTGGCGTAGTGGTTGAATTCACACACTCTACTCTGCTTTGATGGCCTGGGGTTCGCAGTTTCGGATCCCAGGCACAGACCTAGGCACTGCTTGTCAAGTCACACTGTGGTAGCATCTCCATATAAAATAGAATAAGATTCGCACAGATGTTAGCTCAGGGCCAATCTTCCACACCAAAAAACCCCCAAACAAACAAAAAAGATGGAGAGAATGTCAATAAAAATAGGATCTAAAGCAATAGTTTAAAATCACATTAAATTTTAACAAAAATCTCTAAGGACAAAACCTTTACCTCTGGAAGTTGATGTGTAAATAATTAGCTCAGAATTGACTGTATTTATAATGAAAAATAGATATGTTCTCACTACGTTTTATTTTTATAATAAATTCCTACATATATAATTATACACCTTTAACACTGAAATAAAAATGTGTGTTTTTTTTTTAATAGACTATTTTTTGGAGCAGTTTCAGGTTTACAGAAAAATTGTGTGGAAAAGACAAAGTTCCCATATCTCTCCCTCTCTTTCCCCACGTAGTTTCCCTTATTATTTACGTCATGCATTAATGTGGTACATTTGTTACGATTGTTGAATTAATATCAATATATTATTTTAATTAAATCCATAGTTGATATTAGGGTTCACTTTTTGTGTTGTCCAGATTTTTGGTCTGGTCAATACATGACAGCATGTGTCATGTATCTACCATTACGGTATAACACACAAAAATTTCACTGTCCTAAAAATGCCCTGTGCTCCAATTAGTCATCTCTCTGCTTCACCTGAGCCACTGTGACCATTGATCTTTTTACTGTCTTTATAGTCTTGCCTTTTCCAGAACATAGTTGGAATCATACAGTATGTGGCCTTTTCAGACTTTCTTCTTTCACCTAGCGATATGCATTTGATGTTCCTCTGTGTCTTTTTGTGATTTGATAGTTCATTTCTCCTTATTGCCGAATAATATTCCATGTATGCGTGTACCACAGTTTGTGTATTCACTTATTTAAGGACATCTTGATTGCTGCCAATTTTTGTCTATTCAGAAATGCAGAGGGTTGATCCCTCCTGCTTTATACCTCTTGAAATGAAAATCACAGATATATGCTCAATATTTTATTGTTTAAAGAACTTTAAGTTCATTGTCATTTTGGCTATGCTCTTTCAGATGGAAAAGGCATTTATATTTTTTCAGAAGCCATATGTGTGTGTGTGTGTGTGTGTATTGTGAATAAAGCTGATATAAACATTCGTATGTAGGCTGTTGTGTGGAAATAAATTGTTACCCCATTTGAGTAAACATCAAGGAGCACGATTTCTGGATTGTATAGTAAGCCTGTGTTTAGCTTGCTATGAAACAAACTGTCTTCCAAAGTGGCTGTACCATTTGGCCTTCCCATCTGCAATGAGCGAGAGTTCTTTCATGTCACATCCTCACCAGCATTTGGGGTTGTCAGTGTTTAGGATTTCAGCCATTCTAATAGGCTTACATCGGTATCTTAATGCTATTTTAATTTGCAAATTCCTAATGTCATATGATGTTGAGCATTTTTTCATATGCTTATTGCCATCTGTATATCTTCTTTGGTGAAGTGTTTGTTCAGAACTTTGCCCATTTTTAATTGTTTTTGCTTCTTGTTCAGTTTTGAGGGTTACTTGCATATTTTGAATAACAGTCCTTTATAAGACATATGTTTTGCAAATATTTTCTCCCAGTCTGTGGCTCCTCTTTTCAGTCTCTTAACAGTATCTTCTGCAGAGCAGAAGTTTTTCAATTTTAATGAAATCCAACTTGCCAATTTTTTCTTTCATGGATTGTGCCTTTTTGGTGTTGCATCTAAAAAGTCATCACCAAACCTAAGGTCATAAAGATATTTTTTCTACACTATTTTCTAGAAATTTTATAATTTTGCCTTTTGTATTTATGTCTATGATCTATTTTGAGTTCATTATTTGAAATATGTAAGGTCTGTGTCCAGAGTCATTGTTTTACATTTGGATGTCTTTGTTATTCCACAACCATTTGTTGAAAAGATGATCTTTTCTTCCTAGAATTTCCTTTGTTCTTTGGTCAAAGAGCAATTGTCCATATTTGTGTGGGTCTATTTCTGGGTTCTTTATTCTTTTCCATTTATCTGTTTTGTCGTCCTTTCACCAATATCACACTGTCTTGATTGTTGTAGCTTTATATTAAGTCCAGGAGTCAGATAGTGTCTAATCTCTGCTTTTTGCTTCAGCATTTTGGTGGTTACTTGGAATCTTTTGGTTTCTCTATGCCTTAGAATAAGTTGATAATCCATCAAATAACTTATTGGAATTTTGATTGGGATTGCATTGGATCTGTAGATCACGTATGGAAATACCGACATCTTAATACTGAATCTTCCTGTCCAGTCCTCATATAGACCTTGCACATATTCTGTTAAGTTTATACTTAAGTATTTTTTTCTTTCTTGTTTTTTTTGGTGCTAAAGTAAATGATATTGTATTTTTAATTTCAAATTCCTGTTGTTCGTTGCTTATCTATGTCCTTATTCAAGAATATTAATTTTGTATGTTATCCTTATAACCTGCATCCTTCCTATTATTGCTAATTAGTTCCAGGAGTTTTTTGTTTTTGTTTTCTAATTTTGGGGATTTTTAAATAGATAATCATATCATCTGTGGAAAAAGACAATTTTATTTATTCCTTGTCTACTTCTTTGCCGTTAAGTATGATGTTAGCTGTAGATGTTTTAGTAGTTCTTTATCAAGTTGAGGAAGTTCCTCCTATTCCTACATTTCAGCGAGTGTTTATCATGAATGGATGTTAGATTTTTTCAAATGATTTTTTTTTTGAATCTATTGATATGTCACATGAGCTTTTCCTCTTTAGCTTGTTGGTGTGATGGATTACCTTAATTGATTTCTGAATATTTAACCAGCTGTGCATAGCTGGAAAAAAATCTCACGTGGTGAGAAATTGTTTTTATGAGCTAACAAACGCTATTATCTTTATTTCTGCATTTTATTGGTAGCTTGCTATTTTTTGATATTTAAAATGTGTTAAAGTTTAGCCACCAAATAAACGTGTGTGTGTCTGTGTGTGTCTAAACCTTCTCAAAAAATGTATCACACTGTTAAGTGAAAAGGAACAAGCTAGAAGTTAATCTTTAGTGATGTTAAATGTGAAGGCAAAGAGTCCATTCTTCCTCTTTTTTTTTTTACAAAAAAGTTATCTTTTAAATGTTGAAAACACCTTAAAGAGTTACATATGTAGCAACTCTTTAAAAATAGAGGTTGAAAGTGATAGAGTTAATATACCACTGTCTTATGAGAATACTCTATTTCCTTATGTTAAGAAGTCATTGAAAAACAAAAAAAATCTGGGATGCCTCCTAGGATTCCATGTTATATGCTTTCCTGCGAGCTTCTTATTTGTCACTCATTTACTTGCCTGTGTGTTTCACTTTCCTGAAATTGTGTTTCTTCTTTTCATGTGCTTCTTATAATCACAGAGGAGCTGCCATCTAACTGAATAAATTGTCTCTCTTCCAGGTGATTAATGAAATGCCGTAAATCCTCTTAGGCACTGATAAATAGTAACATATGCTTCACATCTTGTGGCATCAGAGCATTAGAGTGGACCACTAGCTCAAAGAAACTGGACCATTCACCAAATGTGCCTGCACTCAGAAGCCTGCACTATAGTATTTATAGGTCATAAAGAGATGCCTAACTCTGAGATATATATTTTTATTCTGCAATGGTTCTGTATTGATGAAATTCCTTTGAAGAAAATTGCATAAAGAAAATGAATAAGAATAAATGCAAGCCACATTTTTTCCCTATAAGTGTAAGACCCGTAATTTAAGCAGATGCTGTATTCAAAGCAACATCACCTCGGATAAATATGTGGATGAATACCTTGGTGGACAAGGTGATGACCAATTAGGTGGTATTTGTTGAAGCTTGATGACAACCACAGTTTTGTTAAATGTTTGCTATGGTCACATTCAGACTGTTTCTTAAGAAGAAGTGGAAACAGTTTGAATTTCGGGTTTCTGAAATATTGAGTGAAGAGAAACAAAAAGTAAGAGTCTAGCTAGCTAGACTGATGGGAAAATGGCAATTTCATTCACAATTATCCTTATTTTGCACTTGCTGGATAATTATTTCTAAACCAAGCAGAAGAAAATGTATTCATAGTGGAAGATATTAATCTACCCTTAGATTCAATCAATAGCTGGCCTGAGCGAGTTAGGAAGTGTCACAAGCTATACTCTCCACAGGCATCTTCCAGTATAGTAGTCCATAGGTGAACACATTGAGTTGTGTATAACACAAAGCATGGATCCTCTTCACTGCCTTACATTATTAAGTACAGTTATATGAATGACAGTTGATAATACAAGATTGACAAGCTACTGAGGGTATTTTCTTTTTTTACAAAGAGAAAGTGAAAATATTTAATTTATAACTTTAAAGATAATTCTGAGTGAATTGTGGAGAGTGGAACGGGATACTGAGATATTAAGACCATCAAATATGATTACAAATAAACATTACTTACCCTACTGTTTATGTTAAAATCATTCATAGTATCTCATTTTGTAAGGTAAGGTTAGTGGAATACAATTCAGAGTGTCCAAAATTATATCACTAATTGCATTTGGTTGAAACTATAATTGCTAAATGATCCCAGACTGTGATGACTCCCATTGATCATTGCTTCCTGATATTGACATCTTGTGTATTCTCCTCCCATATTCCATGGGGCTGACTTGTGTAACTTATAGAGAAAATAAGAGAGTGTGGTTTCCAGGCTAGGTCATGAAAGACATTGTGGTATACACACTGCTCTCTTGGATCCCTTGTTCTGGGGAAGCCAGGTGCCGTGGCATGTGGACCTTCCAGTAGTGCCATGGAGACAGACACATTACAAAGAACTGAGGCCTCCTGCTAGCATCCACAAGAGTGAGCTATGCAGGAAGCAGATGCTCCAGTCACAGTCAGACCTTCATAGGATTACACCTCAGTCAATATCTTGACCGTAACCTAATGAGAGATCCAGAGCCAAAGCTCCCTCCGAATTCCTGACCCACAGAAACAGTGAGTAATAAATAGCTACTGTTTTAAGTTCTGAATTTAGGGATAACTTGTTGAGCAGCCATAGAAAACTGATACTCAGACCTCTAGCAATTATTTCCATGAAAATGATGGTGAACTAGAACTTAGGCCTCACTCACTTCCTATTTCATGTGAGCCAGCCAGTTATTGTTTTACTAAATTTTGTTAACATTTTTCTAAATTTTTTATGCTAACCATATTTCTAGGAAAATGTGAAGAGTATTTGGTCCATGCTAAGTGCTTAATCATAAAGTCTTCATTGCTTAGCATGGCATAATGACATTTGGGCTCAATTCTCTTAAAAATATCAATTTCTGTTGCTCACAATTTTCTCTCTAAGATACCCTTATTTTCCTACTATGTGAAGCATTCTACCACTTTTTAGTACCTGAAAAATATTACTTTACTCTTTTAGAGGAAACCATATGCATTACTTATTCATTGAATTCTTTGCTGAATCTTCATGATAGATTTAATAGATACTTTTTTCTTTTCCCAAAGAAATGTGCTTATACTGTATTTCTTCATAATCCCATTCCTATTTAACTATTCATTGAAGCGGATCTTCTTCACTAAGGTCCAAGGTGAGAGGTCATTACTGTCCCTATAACACAGTAGCTAGCTTGTGACTGACGCTTGATAAGCATTGGTGATAACAATAATAAATGCTATCTATTAAGCTCTATACAGAGACACGATCCTAAGTACTTACATACATTATTCATTTAATAAACCTAATGGCCTCTTACTCAATAGCGAACATGTTTATAATTTCAATTTTAGAGATAAAGAAGTTGAAGATTGAACTAGTAACTCATTTCCAAGAATTATTTAGCTAGTTTACAGGACACGTGAGTTCATCTTAGTAATAAATTATGTTCCAAAGCTGCCTTTCCAGAAATGAAAATTTGGGGTTTTAAAATTTTTATATTTTGGAATTTGGACATTTTTTGCCAGATTTCTGCACCTAATGAAAACTGCTTCCTGAATATTTAACATTTTATTCGTTCATTCATTCTACACACATTCATCCAGTGTCTGTTATATGTCATACTATACGTTAGCTTCAGAATATAAAATGGTGAGCAAGAAAAGAAATGATCTGACTTTGTGGAGCTCATAGTCTACTGGGGAACAGAGGCTTTAATCAAGCCAATGAACGAATAAGTTTAAATTTATAAGTGTTACAAGTGCTTGAAAAGGGATATGTAATGTTCAGTGAGTATATATATATATATATATATATACACCCAATGATTTTGTCCCTGGATGAGACATCAGATGAGGCTGAACTTGGAACTAATAAGTTAGTTAGCATTGTCCACTTAAAGAGAAGAGAGAAGTCATTCCTGGCAAAGAAAGCATTATGTGTAAAATGTCTGAGGATTATAGGTCAAGACATCTGGTCAGACTGGGGACTGAGGAAGGAGCTTTGCTTATTTTGATTCATTACCTCTTGCAAAAAATAATTAACCTTTGAAACTACAGTTGTCAAAGAAATTTTTGAAAAGTTCATTGTAGACATTGTGTAGAAGCATGAGTGATATAGGGAAAGCAATCAGAAGGCCATCGTCATAGTACAGACAAAAAGCTGAAAGTAGAAAACACTAGAAATAATGTTTTTTGAAAAAATGTCTAACTCTAGAAATGTCTCCTTGAGAATATTTAACAGATTGTGGCAGACTACCAAAGATGCCTTTTTATAATGGAATTATTGTGTTCAAAAATAAAAAGCAAATATACTTAATTAGTGAAGTGTTTCATTTTAATACGTGTAATAACATTTTAAAGAAACTTTGTGCAATTATATTTTTAAGGTATAGATTTTAGAGTTTTTTGATTAGGAATTAAAAATTATACTGAATCTATTTCTCCAATGAGGTTAAAAATAATTTGGAAATATCATATATTTTATTTAATAGATTTGTAAGCTGCTGCCAGCGTAAGTTATATTTACCTATTCATATCACTAATGATCACTCATAAGTAGTGCTTCTTAATGGTACTGCCAGGACTAAATATGAATTGTGAATTCAGTTAAGAAGAAAACTAGAAACCATAAAAAACCAAGAAAATGAAAAGTAAATCAACCTAGAACTAAGACAAATAAATCTTGAAAATACACCTCCTACAAGAAGAATGCAATTCACAGATAAGGAGCTGCTGCTATAAAAATTTAATTTAAAAACCAAAACGTCTCTCTGCTTCTCTTCATAGCCACCATCACTCTTCAAGAGTGTTAATGATATCCTGAGATCTATCTCAACACTATTAATTTATGACGATATAATGAATAAAAGTAACATTTTCAATTTATAATATCAAGAATGTTCAGTGGATACGATGCGTTTCTTATGGATATTTAAATAAAAGAAGGAAATTGAAGTGCCTTTAGTAGGAAACAGTAATCAATTGCAGAAAAAGAAGCATCATGCTCAGGGAGGATAAAATAATGATCATAATATTTATTCAGTAGGATACTTCTTAGCATCTTCGTGCATTCAATGACTGGCACATTTGAAAAGCCAGATATTAAATACATATTTCAATCTAGGTGACTTTATCAAGATTTTGTATTTTCTTTGTATTTTTCTTTCTGACAGAGGACATCACATTTGTTTATATTTCTCTAAATACAGAATCAAAGGATTACTAAGAAGTTGGGGGAAAAATCAAACAAAATGAACAAAAATAAACCAAATTTTGTTCTGCAACGAAAGATTTGTTGAATAAAGATATGTCTTAAGAACCTATTATAACTTATCACTTAGAAATATGCAAAATATTTGGACCCAGGTAGAAAACTAAAATATTCCAAAGAATTCTAATAGCAAATTCATCACAAAACAGATAGCTTAAAGTCAGGACTTTATGCATTAAGAAGAAAAATTATAACAAATTTAATAAAGATATATAAAAATCTCCTCATATAATAGTTTTTGGAGTTGTAATATCCTTCAAATACAGAATAACAATATAATAAAATAATAAGAAATTTAAAAGATAGTTATATTTCAATAAATTTTTATGATTCAATAGCAAGATAATTCAATACAGCATTAATAATATTTGTGTAATATGTTAGAATACAATAAATGTTTTATTTTACATATAGGCTTAACTATTTGCGACTGAAAATTATTTAGTAGATTTTCTATTTTCTGCTTGTAGACAACTTGGAAAAATGTGTTTTCTTCATTCGTCTCAGTATCTTCCAACTCATTATTGCTCTGCTTTTGTCTCCAAATATTTTATCAATAATCTTATGATCCAATATAAACATGTTGATGAATAGTAGCTTTAATGATTTCTGGAGTTATTTTCCATTTTTCTTATGTTTCACACCATTCCAAAGAGGGCAGGTGTGTCAACAGGAATTATAGAACTCTGAATTAAAGCATAAGACTATTTAAACTGCATTTATCCATTGACACCTTTGTTTAATTTTTCAAAATCTGAATCAAATATTTAAAAAGACCCTCAATTAAACCACTCTCTTGCAGGTTTTTTCTTCCTTCTCTATGTCCTTAGATTATTTTGTAATCCCTCCAAAAATAATTCATAAATAAAATACAATCATAAATGTGGCTAACAGTCTATAATAATCTGAAGATAGTATGCTAAAAAAAAATCAAAACCCTTAGTGTTGTAAACATGGAAAAATAGATGCTATAATATGTGATGAGAACATAATATAATAGATTTGCTCATCAATTTCTTTAACAACCAATCTATTGCAACACCCCCACTCCTAGTAATTTACCAATAAACAATTCTATTTTAAGCTGCAAGATAGTATGTCACCATTCTCACACAATATAAAAATTTTAGGGAAATAGAATAAAATTACAGGTAACCGTGTCTTCTGCTGTTGTCTTAAATCGCCATCACTGAGGTACTGAAATTTCTCAGCAAAATTCTTCATATACCTGTTGACCACATGTATATGTTTTTTTAGAGAAATATCTATTAAAGTACTTAGCCCATTTTGTAATCAGGTTATTAGTTTTTACCCTCTTGAATTCTAGAAGTTCCTTATATGTTTTTTAAATTGAAACTTTATAAGATACATGGTTTGCAAATATTTTTTTTCCCATTCTGTACACTGCATTTTCACTCTGTGGATCATTTCTTTTGTTGTGCAGATGCTTTTTAGTTTGATGGAATCCCATTTGTCTATTTTTGCTTTTGTAACCTGTGTTTTGTGGTGTCATATCTATGAAATCGTTATGAAGAACAATGTTATACATCTTTTCTCCTATTGGTTCATCTAGGAGTTTTACAGTTTCAGGACTTACAGTAAAGTCTTTAATTTAGTTTGAGTTGATTTTTGTGTATGGTGCATGATAAGGGTGCAATTTCATTCTTTTGCATGTAGATATCCAGTTTTCCCACGACCAATATGCAGGTTCCAAAAGAATTAAAAATAGAACTACCATATGATCCAGCTAGATATTTATCCAAGAGAATTGAAATCAGGATCTTGAAGAGATATTAGTACTTTCATGTTCATTGCAGCACTATTTACAATAGCCAAGATGTGGAAACAACCTAAATGTCCAGCAATAGATGAATGGATGAAGAAATGTGGTATGAGCGTACAATACAATATTATTCAGGCTTAAAAAAGAAGGAATTCTGCAGTGCGTGACAGTATGGATGAACCTTGAGGTTACTAAGCTAGGTGAAAAAGCCCGTCACAGGAGGACGAATACTGAATAGTTCCACTTATGTGAAGTATCTAAAATAGTTAAACTCACAAAAGCAGAGTAAAATAGTGGTTGCCAGGAGATGGAGGAAGGGGGAAATAGAAAGTTGCTGATCAGTGGACATAAAGTATCAGTTAAGTAAGATGGATAATTTCTAGAGATCTGCTTTACAACATTTTTCTTATAATTAACGATACTGTATTGTGCACTTAAAAATATATTAGGAGAGTAGATTTACTGTTAAATGTTCCCAGCACTGTAACGTTTTTTAAAATGTATCTTTGTATATAATGCACTAATCAAACATTCCAAGAGAATATTTATATTTCTTTTATCCAGTAATTAGACTTTGGAATGTAGAGTATACATGATAATAGTAACAAATTCCTATTACTTCTTAATAAGTTAATAAGAAAATAAACTAGTGATAGTATCAAATCCAGATTATTTCTTAGTGAATTAGTACAAAGACTTGTCCAATGATTAAAGAATATTTAGAATATAGATTTTCAACAGCATTGATATGCAAAAGGAAAATCAGTGATCTCAGGTAATAGAGGTTGACAAAGATAAAAAATTATCTATTATATAATCTTTGATATATGTTTGAGTTCCTATCTTACATACACTCCTCTGCTAAATGTGGGAATACAAGGAAATATAAAATATACCTCCTGACATCAAAGTCTTTCCAATCTAATGACAGAGACTGGATAATGACAAGAGACATAAACAATAATAAAAGAAAATATATACTAGTGTCTAATGAAGGTTATTGGGGATATTGAGAGGGAACTCATTGAGAAGGGAGGTTGTGGGTTTTTAGAGATGAAAGTAATAGCATAAACCAAAGATGCAATATGCAAATGTGCATGAAATGTTCAGGGGAAAATCTATAGGTAATTTTTCCTGAAGAACACATTGTAGAGAGGGGATAATCAGAGAACATCTGGGAAGTTGGGAGGGGTTAGTTTTTGAGTCTCTGAATACAATGTAAAATAAATTATTCATTAGTATGTGTTTAAATTTTAAGAAATGTTGAAAACATTTGGATTAACTCCTTCATCATATATAGTGTAATTTTCTATAAATGGTCACAAAGTGGTTTGGGAATTATGCTGATCTACTACCACTCATCACCATGTTCCAAATTTATTGAGAAGTCTAATACAAAAATTACCCCTTAACCTACGATTATTTTTCTGAGTTGTCCTGTCTTTCTTCATCAGACAAGTTACCACCTAAATTCTGTATAGTCTACAGACTGTTCAATTTCCTAAATCATATCTCTTTCTTATGTCTCCCCCATATTCCTAGTAATTATCTCTTTTATTCAGAATCATTTACCTAAATCCAGTATATTCATTTTTCTCCCATTTCCAGAAACTTCCCCTGATTCTACAGCTTTACCCCAGTGCTTCCAGTTGCAGTCTATGGATCGCCTGCTCCATGATCATTGGGTGAAAATGTCCATTCACTACTTGCAATTGTTATTAATACTAAAGTTTGAAAGTCAGCGGCGTAGAATAAAATACTTGTACAAAATTAATCACAGCTGGTTATGTGTTTTGGTTGATGAGCTAAGTTTCTCTTATAAAATGAAATGCTATTGGAAGAAAACAATCTTGATATTTTTAAAACATTTTATACTCAATAATGCTTAACCCTACAATTTGTGTTCAGTAAGTTGGGCTAGATTTATTGAACTGACATGATTCAATTATATTTTATAATCAAACTTTCACATCCCTGGAAATACTTCGTCGGGAGATACCTATAGAAACATAATTTCTGTTTCATAAACACTCTTCCAATTTCTGATCTAGCCATGTTTTAAAATCAACTAGCCTTTTTGATATATAAAGGCATGCTTTTTTTCAAGGCAAATGGTTACATTGCATTTATTATCTCAGTTTAGTCATGATTTAGGGACATGTTAGAATGTTCCTAAGTTCTTCTTAAAGGAATTCTGGTCATTGAGTATAAAGGAATTATTTGAATGGATGCTGATGTTGAAATCCAGGTCAGGACCCCCAACTCTTGCTAAGATGGTGACCCTGTCACAAACAGAGCTTCCCAACAGTGCCACCCAGGCTTCCTTTATACACACGCTGGATATGTAGGCTTCTAAGTGCCCAGGAGAGAACTGCTTTAATGTATGTGTGAGGAATATCTCAACAAGGGAGTAAATGCACAATCATCTCCTATGTTATTGCCTCCAATAGTGCTAATTGTTTGACATCATGCAAAGCTTGTATTCGTAAGTGCTGATCACTTCAGTCACTATTGACCAAACACCAGCTTTAATAGTGAAACAGAAACGGAAAAACCTATCTAGACAAGTACTATAGTGATCTAACAGTGAAGAAAGTCTTGCTTAAATCAAATAGAAATGAGATAGAATAGCTTGTGCCAGATGTGGAAATTACTTAAGAGTTTTGCTTTGATTTCAGAATTAAAAAAATAAAATATAAGAGGCTTTAAATCTTGTTGTTTATCATAGCAGTGATCAAAATGGAGGTTTCTTTATAAGCTCCCCTCAAATAAAAGGTATTGTAGCCTGTAATCTTTAATATTAGATTAGAATACCATTTTTAATGAACTGTAACATTTTCAAAGTTATTAAAACAGTTAAAATTCTTATTTTGGATTTTATCAAGTTACGACATATTTTTCGTCTTTCGCAAATATTAGTTCCTTTTGAATAAACTATACACTTTCCACCATCTGGTCAGTATTTTTAGATATTGTTTTCTAAAACAAGCCAGATATCTCCACAAAGCTGTTTAAAAAAGGATGATTCATTTGAAAATGTTCACAGGTTAATTACTTGAATGTTTCTACTTCCTTTCTAACCAACCTCCTTTTATCAACTCTGGATAAGGGAGAAATGTGAGGAGACCAAACAAAGCGGTCAATGGAAGTTTTATTAGCAGCTAAGATTTTTGTCTTTGTTTATAAAATTGATATTATGAACTAAAATTAAATTTAAGGGAACAGACTTACTTAATCTAACAATATTATTTCTTGTCAAAATAATGAAGATTGGAAGCTTTTTCAATACTATAGATCACTTATAATCAATTTGTGAGATTATTAAATTATTACTAAATATTACATTATTTAAACATTCAGTGAATTAAATCCTGGCTCCAAATGATGATTTTTGAAAAGATAATGGGAAAATTTTGGAAATTCCATAGAAATGTGTGGAGGAATTTCTAACTCTCATCCCCATTTTTCATGAGACTTTCTGAGTAATTTAAGCAATATACGTTATTGTCCCTTTGCTTGTTCTTTTAGATTTTTAAATTTCCCACCTCTAATTAGCATAGTCATGACTGGGAAATGAAGTATTCTTAGAAATCTGCAACCTCTGGGAATTATATACATGTCGTTTTTCCCAACCAAGACACTACACTCTATTCATTTCATTTTTCTAACCAATTACTGTTCTCTGAATGAGATCTACAGAGAAGATTCTCACATATCTTCACGTATCAGTTCATAACTTCTCTCAGCTTGTAATTGAGTCACAAAAGGTTGAGTTTTCAGTAATTTTTGAGAGCTCCAACAATTAAATGCTTTTATTTTTATTCTATTGATGTTTTATCACTAGAAGTATGCGTGACTCATACCCTAGAGAAAAGGGTAACAAATAATGCTTTTGAAAGGACTAAATATCCTGAGAGAAACACTAGCCCTAGATCAATACGTTTCCTTTGAATTTAATACTAATTACACAATTATGTGTCATTGCATTATTATTTTATTAAGCTCCAAAGCAAAAAAGACTATTATCAGAGAAGCTAATTTTCAAGTGAAAAGGTCAAGGTCATTTGTAATTATTTTCCTTTAGAATTCCATTCCTCCAGGGTTAAAAAAAAAAGTGTATTGCAGAGGGAAAAATCAGTAAAGAAACTCAAATATAGTGTGCTCCTTTAATCTGGAACTTCACAGAGAATGGTGGTAGGAGTACAGAAAAGGCAGTATGAACTTAAACAAAGGCAACAGGAAATTGTTTGGTGAACTATGATCCTGTCGTAAAGCTGAAGTCTAATCGCATCCGGATATGTTACGAGATACAGATTTGGACATTACTTCATCTTGAATCCTTTAGGAATCAATGGTGGTGTGTTTTTGGACCTGTGAACAGCATGAACATAACCTTGAAACTCTATTTTGAGATTATTTTACAATGCCTTTATACGTTAGCAACACATACATCAATGTGCATTATTGCTAGAAGCTTCATTTTTTAATGTGCCATCCCTAGAAATGCTGAGACTAACATTTTACAAAATACCGGCATTGTGAGTCATTACATTCCCTATTTGGATGGATTATGTATTTCATGATTATATAACTCAATATGAGAGCTAGGAAGAAAATCACTCCTTGTAATTTAGGAATCAGGTATTTCCAGTCTTTTTGGCATTATATACATTAACAGCACCCGGTGCTTTAGCATCTTCAGTGGGAGTAGTTTTCTATTGGAAAGCAAACACATTCCTAAAACACAAAGTGTAGCATTCCTGAAGAGTGACTTCTTTTCTCGTATTAGTCTCACGTTACTCTCATATATGTCTCATATTCTTTCCAAATTGTGAATATATTATCTGATTTCCATCTGAATATATACCAAAGAGATGCACTATAAAGAAATGTATTTGTCATATGAATCCAGATGAAACAAAAAGATACAAGATTTTATTTGAAAATAACATGCTATTTAAAAAGCATAGGGGCCAGCCCTGTGGCCTAGTGGTTAAGATTGGCACACTCCACTTTCACAGCATGGGTTCATTTTCTTGGTGCAGACCTACACCACTGGCCAGAGGCCATGCTGTGGCACCAACCTTGGTTAAATTTATTCCTAGGTACTTTATTCTTTTAGTTGAGTTTGTAAATGGAATTGTATGCTTGAGTTCTCTTTCTGTAAGTTCATTATTAGAGTATAGAAAAGCAACTGATTTTTGTAAGTTGATTTTTACCCTGAAGCTTTACTATAGTTGTTAATTACTTCTATTAGTTTTCAGATGGATTCTTTGGGTTTTTCCATATATAAAATCATGTGGTCTGCAAACAGCAAGAGTTTCACTTCTGCACTCCCTATTTGGATTCCTTTTATTCCTTTCTCTTGTCTAATTGCTCTGGCCAAAACCTCCAGTACTACGTTGAATAAGAGTGATGATAGTGGGCATCCATGTCTTGTTCCTGCTCTCAGGGGGATGGCGTTCAGTTTTTGCCCATTGAGTATGATGATGGCTGTGGGTTTGTCATATATGGCCTTTATTATGTTGAGGTAGTTCCCTTCTGTCCCCATTTTGTTCAGTTTTTATCATAAATGGCTGTTGGATCTTGTCAAATGCTTTCTCTGCATCTATTGAGATGATCATGTGGTTTTTATTCTTCAATTTGTTGATGTGGTGTATCACGTTGATTGATTTGTGGATGTTGAACCGTCCCTGTGTCACTGGTATAAATCCCACTTGATCATATCCCACTTGAACCATCCCTGTGTCCCTGGTATAATTCCCACTTGATCCTTTTGATGTATTGCTGAATTTGGGTTGCCCGTATTTCGTTGAGGATTTCTTTGTCTGTGTTCATGAGCAATATTTTATCCACAAAGATCCTATTCCAAAATAAAGTCATATTCTGGTGTTCTGGGTGGATATTAATTTTGGAGGACATTATACAACCCACTATAGGATCCATACAAGCATTTCTTCAAATAGTAAAAATAATTTTATTTAAAATTGTATGTAAATTATTTAGCATATTGGCATATATAAATATTTACATATATGAATATATATTTTATATATTTAATATCATAAAAATATGGCTTTTTAATTTTTATGATAAGGATATAGAAGTAAAATGACTGTTGATAAAAATACATTTAATTTTTTCTATACTATTTCTATTGTTCTGTATGATTTTGGGTAGAAATTACCTAGTTGAACTAAGTTAGACTTCTTTTCTGATTCAGAGTTGTATTATTTTTACTTTTACAAATTTTTATTTCTATGAAGAAGTAGTGAACTGTTTTGAGTAAGAGCACAGATTCTAAAGCTCAGCACACCTCAGGCAAAATCCAGATATTATCACTTTCTACATAAGCAAGTTTGGTGTCTAAATTTCCTAGTGTGCAAAATGGGAATAGTACATTTCCTACTTCAGAGCATTATTATATGGATCAAATCATTTAACACACATAAGTCCTTAAAACTGTACCTGGCTTAAAGTCAGAATCCCAAAATTGTTAGCTGTTATTATTACTGGTAATAGAAATCTTATATCCAAACAGCATTTATTGATGTATACTCTAGAGCTCAACTTTTAAGTTTCCTAAAACAAAAAAATGTTGAGAATATTACATAAAACCAAAGGAAAAAGTGATGACACATTACTGTGTTATTCTCAAATTACTCAAAGGATAACTACAGGCAGATTTTTGCATCCAAAGCTATTTTTTAAAAATCTAACACAAATGCAGTTACTAAGCCACAGAAGAGTGATAAGGTGTCCTGCCACATGTTCTTCCAAACATACCCATTGGCATTGCAGGGATAGAACAGCTGTCGCTAGAAGCAGGAATAGTCTGCTACTACCCAAAAATGAGAGCATCAGCCTTGCAATGTGAACAACAATTTCACATTTCCGTGACTCAGAATCAATGCCTAATAAGCAAAGGAAGGTTTGTAGGCAATAATGTGTGCTAAACCAAGAGATTATATTAAGATTATTGGCCATATTTTATAAAATCTCAGAAATAAAAGGGACAGCAGAACTCATCCAACTTTTTATCACTAATTCAAGACACGCTGCTGAAGTAGTTTTGTCCTATTGTTTACCAGTGTTTGGTTGAATATCTCCAGTAGAGGAGAGCACTCTGCCAATTGCATTTTAGAAAATTCTAATTACTACAGAATATATTCTTTTTTTTGCCCATACGCATATAATGTCCCCTCAGTACTGTCATATTAAAGGTCACAAAATTAAGGTTGATGTATTAAGGGTGACAGTGATTCTCACACAAAAAGTCTAATTTCAGTTGAATTACAAGGACAGAATCTGATATGACAATTAATAGAAATAAACATACATTTAAAGCTTTTATTCATGTATAAGATTGGCTAAATCAGACCCAGGGTTTTGTTGTTGTTGTTGTAAGAAAAGTATTTAAGAGATTTAAATGACTGCAAGCATGATATCAGTCAAAATTAACTAAGCACATTAGATGCATCTGTAGAATTTTAGCTTGTACTTGAAGGGTAATCATATTTTGCAGTGGCCAGATAAAATTCAACCTGCGTTGTTAATAGGTAGATTTCAAGAAACGCATTAGCAAATTGCAAGATTTACAGAAAAGATCTATCAAGTAAAAGACCTATACATATACATATACACACGTATACACACATCTATGGTGTATATGCATGTACTGAATATATATAAATATGTATGCATAATGACAAATATATATGTTATGACATATATAATGACAATATATGTAATTAGTTATACATATATATTATATACACTTTTACTAGGTAAAGGATGTTATGAGAATGAATAAAAACAGATAAAATGGTCTCCTTTAAATATATAATTAGCTATTATGTAGAAAACAAATGAAGTTAACAGTTAGACATGTTAAGGAGGAATGCTGGAGTTGAAAGCATGATAGGAATTTCTAACAATTATAGCCAGTGAACTCTCAATAGTAGTTAAAAATGAATATTTATATGCTGCTGAATTATTTACAAAATCCCTTCACATAGAGTGCCTCAATGAATCTTCAAAAATCTTTCAATTATTGGAACATTATTATTCTTTTCCATTTTACAAACAAAAGATACTCAATTCAGAGAATTTAAGTGCTTTCCTTAAATTTACCAAAATCTCTTCCCTTTTCCACTACCACAGTACAATACCATCTCTAAACTTTCCTGAAAATGTACAAGCAGAGGAAATTGCTTTGTATTTGTTAATAATCCATAAAATCACCTGAGAAAAGTAAGTTGTTATTTCCATTATGAAAAATCTGTGACTGATACAGGTTTAAATAAATGGCTCAAAAAGTTGCACAGCAGACAACTGAGATTGAATTGGAACTTGTATTGTTCTGGCCCTGAAGCAAATGTTCTTTCCACATAATCCCAGTGTCACATTATCATAATTTTGTAGAGAGAATTGATTGACTTAGATATACCTAGACTTGATATTCTTGGAGTACCCATTCACTCATATTGCTAAATATATCATTTTGTAATTATATAGCAGCTCAGGAATATTGAATTTAATTATTGAACTGATCGAGTTATCAGTGATCCAGACACATCTTACAGACGGGAAGTTTTTAGTTCACTGACATGAGCAAAAAATAGTACATTGGTTGAAAATAGGTTGAAACGCTGCAGTACAAGAGGAGGTTTCAGAAAGTGTTCAAAATTTGATGATCCAAGTTTCTTCAGTACTATTGTGGCTGTACAAGGCATATGTTTTTAACTGAATATTCTCAAAAAACTTATCTTTTGAAGAACTAGGTCAAATATTTGGGGATTGAATTTACAATTTGGCTATAATTTGGCTTTCTCCTTCCAAAGTGTCTTCTTTGCACTCTTGAAATGGCTGCTTTATAATTTTATCTGGAATTCCACATATTAAAGCTTCATATGGTTTTTCAATTGAAAAACTTCCTAAAACAGTCATGGCTTAGTGTAGCTTTTATCATGGGAACTTTCATTTTGCTTTGTTTTGTTTAATTTGGAGATGATAGCAACAATGCTAAGAGGAAAATCAATCCACTTGGGTAGAAAAACAGAAGACTAAAATGCATGGCCCAAGGGACTGCAGAGGATGATTCCTCATGGAGCTCCAGCAAGCATTTGGCTACTGGAGGTTAATAATAACATGATGGGTAGGGGAAAGAAGCATCGAGGATGGAAAAGGACCAAGAAAACAGAGGCAGGAACGGAAAAAAAATCACCTTTATTTATTCTGTAAAACTACATCTCCTAATTCTCTAATCACACCCTCTTATAAGTTGATTGCTATAAACTCTTCCTACTCCATTTTCTTTTGTTTCAGTATCACTTAAGAATTGCTCCACAGGGATCACTGAATCTGAAACTAGATAGATTAGTTTTAGCATTCCTACATCTTCAGAGGCAGACATCAGTAAAAGACATAGGCTTCAAAAAGTGGCAGAAGGTCTATTTTCACAGTGTGTGAGAGCTGTGAGAGCTGTGGAGGCGGAGACCTAATAACCAACAAGAATGTGCTGCATGATGGGAATGCCATTGGCTGCCAAGCCACAGGATGGAGGACAGAGTGAAGTTGTGACTATTTGTACAGCATAATGTGGGGCAGGTTGAGAAACATGACCTCCTGCTTAATGAGGGTGCGTGAGCTTTCCTGAGAGTAGTCTTTATGGATGGGTCTCTGCAGAAATTGAGAACAGACAGCTGAGTTAAAAATCCAGAGGTGCCGGCGTGGTGGCGTAGCGAAGTTCGCAGTTTCTCTTTGACGGCCTGAGGTTCGCTGGTTTGGATCCCAGGTGCTGACCTATGCACCACTTGTCAAGCCATGCTGTGGCAGCTGTCCCACATATAAAGTAGAGGAAAATAGGCATGGATGTTAGCTCAGGGCCAGTCTTCCACAGCAAAAAGGAGGAAGAATGGCAGCAGATGTTAGCTCAGGGCTAATCTTCCTCAAAAAGAAAAAAAGTAAAAGTAAAAAAAAAAGGAGAAAAAAAATTCAGAGGAATCAGGAAATATATATTACAAAAGAAAACCAAGCTTTACATTATGAAGAAAACTTTATATTGTTAATTCTTAATTACCTATATTGATCAAATTAAAAAATTAGGCAAATTTATTCATATGCTTTCATGTATATCATTAATATAATGTTGAAAGTTTGTATTTCGATGATGAAGAGTCGTTATTGAAGCATCCACTAGTTTCTGAAGTACATATGTTTCTCAATAAATTTTTTTTAATTGAATAAAGTGTCAACAAACATATGGAGACTTCGGATCTTTCAAATTTCAAAGATTACTATTTATATCAATGATAGCTTTAAGGCATGACTAGAAGCTAAACAAACATATTCACAATTAAAACAATATGATAAGTGTGATGAAAGAGTATGACATTTGCAAATGTACACAGTGTAGTATTTGCCCCAATCGAATGAAATGTTATCCACACTTTAAAACTTTTTTCTAAAACCGTTGAGAGATGAGGCATGATAAGGTATAGAAACAGAAATTTTTTCCAAGTCATGGAAATCTGAACTTGACCACTACTACGTGTGTGATTCAGGGCAATTTAACTTTCTGAGCTTCATTGCCTTCATAGGTAAAATGAGAACAATAGTATTACTTGCAGGTTTGCTATGAAGAGTAAGCTGAGTATATCCAAGGCATCTGCAAGTAGGTATAGGTGTCTTGTAGGCAAACACTAAATTTTAGCTATCTTTATCATTTATATAAACTCATGGGTATAATGCAGACCTTATAAAGGACGACTGCTAAGAAAAGTCCAACTAAGCTCATTGTTTTATATTCACATTCAACACACTTGTAGCTTCAGGTAATTCCGATCCAATGATACTAATCTTTATAATGTGACATTTTTGTGTCTTATATGTTATGCTCTGTCAGACATGCAGTAATGTGTAGTATTAATGGCACTCAAGTATTAAATATGACTAAAATGAATTATATTGTAAATAAACAATCAGTTTTTAAATTGTATGTGATTTAAAAAACCCATCATATTGTCTTTTCAACAAATTGACATCCACAGGCCAAAAAGTGAATCTAGATTCAAACTTTACATCCATCACAAAAATTAACTCAAAATGGATCATAGGTCTAAATATAATGTGCAAACTATCAAACTCCTAGAACAGAACATAGAAGAAAATCTAGGTGACCTTGAATGTGGAGATGACTTTATAGATACCACTAAAGGCATGATCCATAAAAGAAATAATTGATAAACTGGATTTCATTAAAACTGAAAACTTCTGCTCTGTGACATGTGCTGTCAAGAGAATGAGAAGACAAGCCACAGACTAGAAGAAATATTTGCTGAAGAAATATTTGCTAAAGGTATATCTGATAAAGGCCAGTTATCCAAAATATACCAAGAACTCTTAAAACTCAACAACAAGAAAACAAACAACCTGATTAAAAAATGAACCAAATTGCTTAACAGACACCCGACCAATGGAGATATACAGATGACAAAAAAGCACATGAAAAGATGCTCCACATCATATGACAACAGGGAAATATAAATTAAAACAACAATGAGACACCACTACAAGCCTGTTAGAATGGCCAAAATCTGGAACACTGACAACACGAAATGCTGGCAGAGATGTGGAGCAACAGGAACTCTCATTCATTGTTGGTGGGAATGCAAAATGTGGTAGCCACATTAGAAGATGGCTTGGTGGTTTCTTACTAAAGTAAACACACTCTTACTATATGATCCAGCAATTGGGCTCCTTGGTATTCACCCAAATGAGTTGAAAACTTATGTCCACATAAAAACCTACACATGGATGTTTATAGCAGCTTTATTCATAATTGCCCAAACTTGGAAGCAACCATAATATTCTTCAGTAGGTGAGTGGATAAATAAACCGTGACACATCAAGACAATGAAATATTATTCAGTGCAAAAAGGAGATGAGATATTAAGCCATGAAAAGAGATGGAGAAATCTTTAATGCATATTACTAAGTGAAAGAAGCCAATCTGAAAAGACTATGTACTGTATGATTTCAACCATATGACATTCTGGAAAAGGCAAAACTATGGAGACAGTAAAAAGATCAGTGGTTGCCAGGAAGGGATGAATTAGACAAAACACAGGGGGTTTATGGAGAAGTGAAAATATGCTGTTTGATACTATAATGGTGAATACACATCATTACACATTTGTCAAACTCAAAGAATGTAGAGCATCCACAGTGAATCTTAATGTAAACTATGGAGTTTGGGTGATAATTAGGTATCCATGTAGATTTACCAATTGTAATAACTGTACCACTCTGGTGGGGAATATTGATAGTACAGGTAGCTAGGCTTCTCTGGGGAGAGCAAGTATACAGAGACTCTATATTTTCTCATAAGTTTTGCTATGAACCTACAACTGCTCTGAAAACAAAGTTTGCTTAAAAAGAAAAAGAAATCCCTCCTATTGTAAAACTATCTTTCTAGGATTTAAATGATATATTCATTAAAATAATGATCTTTATTTTAACATATAAGTGATATCATGGAAATGAAGTGACTTCAGGTAGAGGTCTTAAAAAATGGAATAATGAAGGGGCCATAGTGGGTAAGTTCCTGTGCTCCGCCTTTGTGGCCCAGGGTTCACTGGTTCAGATCCCGGGTGCGGACCTACACACTACTTATCAAGCCATGCTGTGGCAGGTATCCCATGTATAAAATAGAGGAAGATGGGCACAGATGTTAGCTCAGGGCCGATCTTCTTCAGCAAAAAGAGGAGCATTGATGGCGGATGGTAGCTCAGGGCTAATCTTCCTAAAAAAGAAATGGAATAATGAAAATATCTGATACCATAATCTCTATATGTATGATAACTCTAACACACTTAAATTACATATCGTTTATGCATGAAGTTTTAAATCAATGCAATATCATAAGAACTATCCATGTTATATTTTCTTTGCCAGTGTTGGAGTCTATGAAACAGAACAGAAATCAAATTCTTAATAAATTGTGTTTGAAAATTATAGAGTATTGATAAATAGTAATTAATTATTCTGAGTTTTTAAAAAATCTGACACAATGGGTTTCTATCACATGTATGTGTTGTCCAATTCACTAAATCAGTCAGCTTTTTTCTACCTGTATCTAATATGTGTTTATATATCATTTTGAATAATTTAGAATTATGAAACCCATGTCTAACATTACTCAAATGTCTAATTTTTCTTTCCATAAAATATTAAACGAAGAGTATCCTATGTAAACACAGAAGCAAAGTACGTGAAACACAAGACAAACGTTTTCTGAGATTCCATCTGGCCTGTAAATACTCATGATTGTGGCAGACAGTCTAGAGAAGACCACTCCCCTGAAAATAAAACAAAACAAAATAAAACAACAAGAATAAAACAGAGTTCCAATGCTGGCCTTTTTACTCTTAACAGTTACATAACATAAGGTAAATTTCTTACCTCCTTCGTTTGTAAAATGAGAAAATTAGAATAGACAAACTCGAAAGTTTATGATGTGCTGATATCTGGGAATTGTGTTGGCTGTATATAACACAATGTATTCTTCAACTATGTCCTTTTTAAGCCAAAATACTTAGAATGCAAGGAATAGGTCCAAAGTATGTCTAGGAAAGTCTTAATTGGTGAAATCATATGTAGCATTTAAACTGATCCTTCTCTTTTAGAGTCATAAATCCTCTGAACTTTATTGTTAATCATCTTGTTCTCATCTTATTCAACCATGTATTAATATATTAATTTATGACAGTATAAATCATACAAACGTAGTAATGGAGACTTATATGTCTTTGGATTGCTTACAACACCAAGTAATGGGATGGAAATACAATTAACATCCATTCACTAATGATGATTCATCACTGAAAACACCAGGAATTTAAAATTGAGCATGTTCATTCTGACAGCAAAATGACTCATTTTGTATGTACCTCTGTTCAAGAACTATATACACCAAATATGAAGACATGACAATTAAATGCCCTGAGATTTTACACAAGTGACTCAAAATACATTACTCATTCACAGATAACCAATTTTCTCACAGGTAGAAACTTAGAGGTATAAGAGGCAAAAATTATTTGTGGAAGGTCAGGCTTTCTGCTTTCCATGTTTTAAAATTCTGAAATAAAAGTACTCTATTCAAAAAATGTACAATTTTAAATAATTTTAATTGGAAATACATGCTTGTTTGTATGCATGTGCATGTGTGTGTGCAAATCATTGTCTTGAATTGTTCCCATTCTTCATTCACTATTCTACTGAAAAACATTTACTAACAGGAGAGTATTTGTCTGTTTGTTTACGCTTTTAAAGCAGCTAGAAGAGGATTCTACATCTGGCAGCTTTCTCTGTGTTACATAAACATGAAAATAGATGTGTATATATAATAAATATAAATTCATCTTTAAAAAACTAGACGTGTTCCATAAAATGGTGTTTATTTCCTTATGACAGAAATTTGTTAAACAATATAATTTTAATAATATAATTGTCATAATTCAATGATAAGCAGCTATTACATTCTCTTTTTTATTTGAGATATTATTATGGTTATAAACCTCAGGAAATGTTTGGGTGAATATCTATGTTTCAGGATGTATAAACTGAAAAGGAATATTGTATTTTTGTGTGTGTGTGTGAGGAAGATTGGCCCTAAGCTCACATCTGTTGCTAATCTTCCTTTTTATGCTTGATGACGATTGTTGCTGAACTAACATCTGCGCCAGTCGTCCTCTATTTTATGTGGGACGCCACCACAGTGTGGCTTGACAAGCTGTGCTAAGTCTGTGCCTGGAGTCCGAAGCTGTGAACCCTGGAGCACCGAAGTGGAGTGCACAAGCTTAACCACGGTGCCACCAGGCTGGCTCCAGGAATACTGTATTTTTAATCCCTTATCCATTGCTCATCAAAGGGATCATTGTTGATATTGTTATCTAGATATAGGACCATTCCTCCTGAGAAAGACTTGTAATTGCCTTCTTTCCTATCATAAAAGATTGTCCTTTTGTGATACCCCATCTTCTCAAGAAGAAAACTGTAGCCATTCATGCCTGTATCACAAAAGGGTTGATGGAAAAGAAATAGAGGAATTCTCAAATTCATTGTAAAACCATTTTCCAATTACCGGAACATCCAAACTGCTCTTCCCAAATACTCAGCATTTTATGCAGATAGATAACTTTCTTTTCATGTAGAGAACAGTCTCCTCCAATTATAATTATGTCTTATTAAATGTGGAGCACTTTGTTGAGCTTTCTTAGGTATTCGTTTATATTAAAAAAACCCACTTTATTATCAAACAATTCTTCAAATTAGTAGTATTCCCCTTCTTTTAAGAGTTCTTTTGATTATACATCTATTAGTTATCATAGAAGAACAAATACAAAATATATTACATGTATATTATGACTATCACATATCTATCCATCATCTATCTATCTCATCTATATTTGGTTATCTTTATTGTTATTTGATACAAACCATTATTTTAAAAAGTTGCATTTTAATGAGAAGGAGGTACTCATATTTTCTTCAATCCTGGATCAAAGCTTAAGCCTTTTAAATTAATTGAGTCAAAGCATCAAGGCAGCTTAATGGCTGCCTAGATGTTACTTCAATTTACTTACTATTAGAGCAACAAGGAAAGGCTTTCTCCCCTCCACAATATAAGAGATTGATTCAAGAGGGAGAACCAGCATCATTGACATGATCCTTTCTTATATAGACTGTAAAATTTCCATCTCAGTGTGGAGGTTACTGGAGGTATCTGAAGAAAAATGTCATAAGTATTTTCATACTAATTTAGTGAAAAATGATTTGCTAATGATTAATACTATTTGTGTCAACAGATTGACAGAATTAAGCAGGTTTGATCCAGTAGGATTATACACTAGTATCACAGTATTATAAAAATTCAAGATTCAGACATCCTGCACTGATATGCAATGAGTGAAATGTAACTTCCGTTTAAATTTTTTTAAAAACTAGTATAATTAAAAATCTAATTTTTTTAGAATGCCCAGGTACATGTGAATAAGACTGAAGATACTGAATTAGGACTTAGGACTCTGAATCTAACAATTATTTGCAGAAAGAGACCACATTGGCCACTTAGGTAAATAATCAAACAGAGAATATAATATAAATTATTCTTTAGTGGGAGAGAGAAGAAATAGGAAATGCAGGTAAAATAACCAAAGTTCTGAGGGATTATCATAGGTCACAGACCTGTTAAGACTTAAAGACCATTGCTAACTTTCTCAATTCTCAATTATTTCTTATAGGGAAACAAATCGCTTAAGTAAGATTTCATCATGAATGAAACATTTAAGCCTTTAAAATCTCTTACTCTTTGGACACCATAATTATTTCTACCTCATTATAAGTTATATCCAGACTCTCACAGGCTTTTAGTCCTGGGATTGTATTTAATTCTGGGGGATGTATTTACATGACTTCATAAACAACTTTGTTCAGTCTTGATTATAAGCAGAAAAATGAACATTGTTACTTTAAGCAGTTAACAATGAATAAATATTTTAAAAAAATATTTCCTCCACCCAAAAGAGAAGAATGTTCCTGAGGACATGTCTCTGTCTGTATTCATGGATTCATGCCAAGGGTCCTCCAGGCATGGGAAATTCTTAAGTCTTTCTAATATCTATATGTGCTTGATTAGAATCAGAAAATATTGACAGATACCCTACTGAGCAGGAGAAGTGCAATAACATGAATTCATTTCTTGCTTTGCTTATTTTGTCTTTAGAATGCAGCCATTACAATCACGCTTTGGAGGGTTCCTGTTCATTTACTACTAATTATTGTGCTGAATATTTTCTAGTGGATAAATACATAAAGTATTCCATATGCACACAAATTTCCCTTTAGTAAGTATTACCTAAAAAAAAAATAATTCCCTTCTTTGTCCTTTCCAACCTTGGAAATTAATGGAGAAATTTCTGTTCAGTGAACCTTTTAATACATAATTTTTTATTGTTTTCTATTAATATGTGCAATGATTTAAAAGAAAACCTAGTGACATGGTTTCATAATAGACTTATAATTAGCCTTTATACCACGCAGCAGAGGCCCCTACTGATTTTATCAATGGGAAGGCTTCTCATTCAAGATCAAAGAAATAATGCATGTTTTGCTAGTAGTACAGACAGTTGAGTATTGGAAACCAAAATATTTAAGAGAACACTCAGGAATCACTAAAATAGTGTTAAATCAATTAAAGTAAGTCCTTCCTAATAGGAAATATGTTTCCTTCCTAACCCTGTGCATGGATCTGTGTGGTGTTCAGAAAACAGAACTAAATTACCTAGATTAATTCCATTTTGCCATGTGAAAATCTGCTATATAATTGATTCTATAATCAGAAAGAAGAAAAATAAATCATTTCTATTTATATTGAGTGGGAAAGTGAGTTGCTGGAAAGGGAACACTACCAGTTAGACGTTAAGTTTGGCTCTGTGTCAATCATACTTAGACATTGGCCTTTTTGCACATGGTGAACAGGATGCTTTTGTGTGGGCAAGAACAAACAGAAATCTCCTTTTGCGTGTGTGTGTGTGTGTGTGGGTGTGCACGCACGTGTATATGTTAATCCTGACTTACTGAATTACAGATCAGACTAATTGAAGAAAGCACATTTAAAAAGAGGATTTTTATTTTAATTTTATTGTAGTGAGCAATATTTTTAATTTTCTTGAAAGGCACCCAAGAATAATTACCTTTGTGAAACAAAAATATACAAAACTGTACAGAATAAATAGTTCATAGAAATCTAGCTATACTTTCTCGTAAAATAAAGCTACATTGTCCCACTCTTGAGGCAACTCAAACCACTTACCCTTATGTGTGCCTTTTGCTACTAATTTACGGCAACTATCAGTATACATCAATAAAAATAAAATAATCTTTCCTATTTGATTTACACCTGTGAATTATTACTTGCCACAGAAACATATTTCTATCATAGTATTCAAATTTACAAAGGACTGATTCTATGAAAGAAATCAAACTGAATAGATGCACTAATCATATTTACAGCTGAATATCAGTAGCATTTTTAAAATATTTCAAGGATAAGAATTAAACTTTGAGCACAAATGACATACCTTAGTTCACAGCAGCATTGACAATAGGATTGTCCACACAAAATGTGCAGAAAAACCAAAAAATTTGCTTATTCATTCCACTTGAACTATTAATCATTCTTATTTTTAAATTCAGAAAGCATAGTAGCGGTGGCATTTTTTTAACCCTCAAATGTTCAAAGTTGTGGGCCACTCATAGCCTATATAATTTGACCTTCCATTTTTTTATTTACTATCACTATTTGTAATTTTTAAGTTCCAGTTCCTTTTACCTTTATTGCAAGAAAATTAGGCATATCCGACAATGTACCTTTTTGCAGTACATATACTGGTTATAGAAGCAATATATTCCTTATGTGTTATAACTACATATACAGGTATAATTCTTAAATGGCAAAATCCAATTCTACTTAGTCGATGGGTAAAGCAATTCAAGAAAATAAGAGTTGCTTAAATATCAGACTCTTTTAGATGTGCAAGAGGACTTCCATGAAACACTTTTAAGTATGTGGGCAGATATTACTGTAATCCTTGAATGATTTACATGCAAGGATTATTGTATTGGGGACAGACAAAATTGCCTGAAGACAATCTAATGGCTTCTCCCAGTGATCCCTGAGTTTCTTTTTCTTCTTTTTTTCCCATAGGACTACTGCTGTGCTTAAGTTCTGATTGATGCCACACTTACATAAGGCACTTATTTACAAGGTTGGGACTAAGACAGAATCACAGCATTTGTGCGAAAGCCCTCAAACTCTCCATCTATGTTTGCTGCTCCAGGACTTCTAAGTAGTCAGGTTCAGCATGTAAGTTAGCTTTGAGCTCAAAATACTCATTTTTAGTCTGTTCCACCAATACCTTCCTCGGCCTTGAGTACATTAATGTCTCCATTAATTTTAGCTCTTCGTGAGCTCCCGGATACTGTACCTCCACATCAGGCTGGAGTTGAGCAATGTTTTTCCTTAGGTATTCTGTGATTCCCAGTTGCTGAAGTTCCCTCTCTTTCTCTAAAATGTTCCTATATAATGAACTGGCATCCTGGAAGGTTAAAAATTCTGTTGATTGGTCTGTGGTTTTATACTTCCTGTTCGACCCTGTGAGTGGTGAATGATTTTCCCGTTCTAAAAGACTTCTTTGGAGGTGCTTTGCATCACTCCCCTCTTTCTCATTCCTTTCTTCTTCCTCTTCTAAATGCTTTGGGCCAAAGGATGGACTTCTATAAACATGAACCATGGGGCTCACCATGTGCTGCTCGTAGAGTGAGGCGCTGGGCCTTTCAGTAGTGTGGTGAGTTGTTTTATGACCGTACATGCTGTATTGAAGATGTACAGGACTGTTATCTCTCATCTGCTCTTCTGCTTGTTTCTTTTTGTATCTCCTCCTGCGGTGGAGAACGAGAACCACTATCCCTGCAGCACAGAACACAATCGTTATGAATACAATCAGCAGTCCTAAGATTAAAACAGATAGTGGTACAGCATCGCTAAGCGATCTTAAAATAGTATCCGCTGTTGTTGTGGCTGTAGGAGTACTGACGATTATGTAACTAGTCTGAGTTGGCAAGGATGGGTTATTGACCAAACCTGGGCAAAGAAGTTCACTATTTAGTGCTTTTAATTCCTTTCTGTCTAGGTGCTCTGGAGAAGTGCAGAGGACGTCATCTGTCACTGTGTTCTTACTTAATTTTTGTATCCATTGCTGCAATCCAACCAGGTCACAGGAGCAATCCCAGGGGTTGTCCTCAAGGTCAATCTGGGTCAATAAATCAAGGTCATCCAAGATATTACTTACAGGTAGATGGGTAAATTGGTTTGTTTTCAGGTTTATCCTCGTTAGGGGAACCCCTGAAAAAATATGTGGTGGTAAAACTTGTAAGAGGTTATTATTTAAATAGAGGACTTTAAGTTTAGGCATTGGACTAAAGGTTCCTGGTAGTATTTCCTTAACTGCATTGTATTCAAGATATAAGTACTCAAGACTGTGGAGACCAAGGAACATGCCTCCACTTAATTTGGTCAGATGGTTACCATTTAAGTAGAGCTTTTGTAATCTTGTTAGATTCATAAATGATCCTTCTTCAAGCACCTCAATACGATTGTTTCCCAGGTGAAGCATTTCCAAGGTGAAGTATTCCACTAGATCAGACTTCATTAATGTATGAATAATATTCCCAGCTAGAATGAGCTTTCTAGGATTTTGCGGAGGAGGTTTTAGATCTGATAAGCTTTCAATATTGCGTTCTTGACAGTGTATTAGAAGTCCTGATGGAGACAGTACTTTGCAGTTACAAGGAATAGGACAGTAGGGTCCTGGAAGTTGAGTGGATGGCTTTGTGATATAAGGTATCAAACCTGGTGCTTTAGTGGGTGGTTTTAAAAGGGATGTAGTCTTGGTTGACATACGACTACCACTGATTGAAGACGTTACTGTGAGATGTAACGACCCTGAAGGATCCTCGTGTTCTTCAAATTCTGGTGGAGTGGGGCAAATCGATTCTGTTTTCAGTCGGCTCAGAATGCTTCCTTTGAGAAATTCAGGGCTGTTGCACACAACGTCACCGATGACAGACTGTGGAGGCATGTTTTCCAACCAAATCTTTAGCTGTATCAAGTCACAATTGCAGGCCCATTTATTGTCCTCCAACTGGAGATCCAATATTCGGCCAATGTGTTCTAAAAACCCAACGTAAGGCAATGTTTGCAACTGATTTCCACGAAGATCTAGATGAGTTAAAGGAACAAATCGAAATATATTTGGAGGAAGACTCTCAATAGCATTGTCATTTAAAATTAACACTTTAAGTCTGTTGAGCTTGCTAAAGGCACTTGGTTCAATCACCGTAATAAAATTGTTATCTGCTTGTAGGAATTCCAGGTTTTCCAGTCCATGGAAGGTGTCCTCTTTAAGAATTTCTAATGAGTTGTGATTGATATGAAGTTGCTTAAGAAGGCCAAGGCCGTTAAATGCACCTGTCTCAATATCTGCAATATTGTTAAATCCAAGGTGTATTGAGATAGCATTGGTGAGCCCAGAAAAGTCATTTGTGTGAAGCATCGTCAAGCCATTATTTAATAAATTTAAGTGGAAATGTCGCGATGGTGGCACACTTATTTGGGATAACTTCTGGATACCTTTTTCTTCACAATTTATTAGCATCGTGCCGTCTTTTTCCTCACAGTTGCAGAGAGAATCACAGGAACCTCCGGCTGAGGACTTTGGAGACTGGGACTGTGAAGATATACAGGCAAGGAGACATGAGAAGAAGAGATGAGTCCACAGCTTCATGTTGTTGCGTGATGGATCTGACTCTGTAAAACAAAATGCAATAGCAACGGGCTTTAGTGGACAGGAGCAGGGAGGGAATGAAGCTGACACTTTCAAAGTGATAGGTTTTCCTCTAAAAAGGAAAATATTGATTACTCTGAAAATGTGAATATTTTGCTGCATGGACATTTTCGTTTATTTTTTTCAAATACTGTAACGGGCAAGTTGATTTTACTTTTAACCTGCTTTGTGACCAAAATATAAAATTTAGGTCAAGGAGAATTTAAAATATTAAATCACTTTTTATTCACATCTGTCAAATAAACTATGTAATAGATGGAGACAGATATTGGCTAAACGGACCATTGATAATCTGATATGATGCAAAGGTGTTTATTCAAGAAAACCCTGATTTAGTTTACCTCAAAGAGGAGGAATCTAAGGCTGAAGGATTACAGTAAGAGACAAACATGTAGATATTAGCCAGAAGCAGAGATAACTGTTGGGAATGCAAAAATGATAGAAAGAATGTATGTATGTATGCATGCATTATGCATTTCCTTTATTCATTTTTATTTTTGAACTGGATATCATAATGTAACATCTAATAACTTTGTGTTTAACCTACTTTGATTTTGGCTTAAGACACTTACTAATTTCATTATTTACTTAAAAACCTTGTGAAAAATATGTCTCTGACCCTGTTGTAATAAAGTGGAGTGCTATAAAAAGAATTTTGTCTTAACTATGCTGTCCAGGGCAGTTGTATAAACCTAATCATATTACATATATATGATTAAGAGTACCCCTTCAAATTTCACTTGAGTCACACTTTATATTGAATTTTTAGAGGTAAGATATATCCTGCTACTGTTTAATTCCTCTGTTATGAATAAGGTTAATGGCATAGAAACAAAACAAGAAAAAATTATCTTTAACCTGCATTTCCAGCTATTCTAAAAGAAAAAGCAATGCCACATATAAACTTCTAGCAAATGACTTCCAAATGAGGTCTTAAAACAAGCTTTAGGGCACTGAATGTCATCACATAATTAAGCGTTTGATCTCCTTTATTATCAGGCTTAAAGTCACAAGCAATGAACTCTGAAAAAAACTGCACCATACTAAAATATTTGAGGATATCTCTAATCTGCTAAATAAAAAACGATGGTTAGGATAACGACATCACATACTCCAACTCCTTAAAAATTTAAGACAGGCATCCGAAACAGCAATTTTTAAAAAGATTCTGAGATGACAGCAATGACAAGGTAAATACATATAACTCTAATGGTCTCTAATTTTATTCCCTTCCTCTAAATAATGCACCTTAAACTTATACAAACTAAATTGAAAGGTAAACAAACACCACATCTTAAAACTATTCAACTTTTCGAAATGGTAACTGCTTTCATTTTTCTGGATGGAATGTGAACGGTAACTTTGAATCTAATTAAAATTCACAATCAGATAAAACATCCCAGAACACAATCAATAATCCTGAAAATAAACTTTCATTCTGTGAAAACACACTGTTTCATGGAAAACGTGGATAGTATGAAGTTTCTGACAGGCAAAAGAAAACCAAACCAAACCAAACAATATAGTGCCTTTCTACATGAAGGAAAAGTTACCAGACGCAACGTTTCCATAGGGAAATAGTTTGATTTTAACCATCTCTGAGAGCTGTGCTCAGAATCAAGCAGCTTGTAGTCAGAATCTTCAACTTGTGGATTAGCTTCCACAAACCCTGAAAGTGCTTCTCCATACATTACAGAGAAAGAATATTACTCATTTCACCAGGCATAGCATCTTGAGAAAATAGTAAATAACTTCCAGAAGCCAACCTGTCAGTATTTTATTCATCTTACATGCATTTTATGCTCTTCATATTATCCTGGGAAACAGTTTCTAATCTTTTCAGAAATACACACAAATTTGAAGAGTGCTTTCATATTGACAACGTCTGATACAGTGTTAAAGAGGTCAAAAATCTTCATTTACATATTTTCAGAAAACGTATTTTCAAGTCAGAAAATAATAAAACTAGTGTACAAAATATAAAGAATCTTTTAATATTCTGCTTATATTTTAAATTCAACAATGGCGTTTGAAAATGATCTTTCCTTCAGAAAGCACACATATTTAGTTTCCAATAACAAACTGCATGCTGTCAAAGAAATAGTGGCACATTATTTTGTTTGTTCTTCTCTACAGCCAGCTGTTAGACTAAATATCTGCTGCTCAGAGAAAACAGGCGTCTCTATAACCTTAGTTGTGCCAGTGAACAAGAATGAAACTAGATATCCTTTAAGGCAAAGTTATTTTTTTTTAACGGGGCAAACATAAATTCAATCGCCTTAGGATAATGCAAAAACAGGTATCAGAAAAACCTGGAAACATTCATCTTACCTGTAAAGCAGAGACTCTTCCTGACGTTATCTGTAACGCACAGCTGGAAGAGATGTTCAAAGTAAATTCGGTTTCTTTAATAAACGAGAAAACACCAACCACCACGTACTTTCTTCTCAAATATCACTTTTTGGCAAGTCCCATTGCTTCATAAAGTTAAAACCTTTGGTCAAAGACAAAATGCTGAGCATTTCATTGAAAATATTTCGAGCAGAGTGCATACTAGATCATCCTGAAGCAGTTGTCCTTTTTTCCCCCAATTAAAATTCACAGCATACTTCACAGCTGTGCTGACTTTTCTGCATATAGTTAACCATTTGCAAGCTGCTGAATGCAGTAAATAAACAAGATGTTTCACAGAGCTGGGATTGATCACTCTTGCTTTCTTAGGTTGTAGATTGGAGCTGCAGCAATGTTCTCTTTCCTCCCTTTCTAGTCTTTCTTGTTAGCTCAGTTTGTTATTAGTCAGATTGCCAAGGGCTGGGAGGTAGGCGTAAATAGACTTCTTGGCTTTTGACTCAGCCTTTAAGCCCTTCCCCATCACAGCGCTTTAATCTGCCAGTGTCATTTAACACAAGAGACAGCTCCACCTTGGGACTGCTCAACTCCTCCTTTTTCTGCAAATGGTCTTTCCACTCCCCTTTTATACCAAATACAGTGCAAGTGGATTTTGATGGAAATAAGTACATGTCATTTTAAATGTTTAGTAATATGTGGTGTTATATAGCAAGCTAAAAAAATACATTGTTTTCAATCCTCATCTAGCACAGTTCTGCACTATTTGCGTACATGTGTAGAAAACCTGCAAGCAACTGTAGTATAGTCGCTTTAGGTTTTTTTTTTTAGTGGTATTTATGGTTGAAATTGTGCACTAATTAACTTTTAAAATGTTCACATGCACTGCTTTCCTACAGCATTTACATTTTTATGTTCACCATTTAAAAATTTTTTAAAGCCTCATGTCAGAGACTTTAAGTTTTACACTTCATTATTTCTTTCCCTACAGCTAAAATGAGACTAGAAATAAGGTGTTTTTTTCAGTTAAGATAGTATTTATTTGCAAGGGAAATATGATTATTTTAAAATATATTCAAGAATCTTTATTACAATGGTTGTCATTAGTCAAACACTGCTTATCACTGTCAAAAACAGGAAATTATGTTTTTCAGATAAAATGAAGCAAGTTAAATGAGTACGTAGAAATTACATCTCGATTTTTATGGTACTAGCTCAGAGAGCATTTCTTTCCTAACAAAGGTTATTTTTAAAATGTTACTTTTTTCTTCAACTTTTAAAAGTTTCCGAATCATCACTAATAAAACTCTCAACTGTCAGATTCCTTATTTCCCCAAATGCCTATATTTTAAAAATCACTCCCCTTTCTTACATTCCAAGTACCTGAGCTTTTTCACATCCAAAATGAATGTACTAGACACTATCATTTATTCATTTTGAAGCACTCTATGTTTAGAAACAGTCTTGCCTGTAGGTTCTAGAGTCTACATATAAAATATAAGATCTCATTTCAGAAAAAGCTATTTTTAAAAGAGGTTTCATAGCACTTAAATCATCAAAATGGGAGAATATCAGATTAGATTATTATTTAATGATTGTCTGCAGTTATGCACTCAAATCCATAAGTTTTTCATATTCTTAGTATGGAATGGTTGTTTTAAAAGATAAGGAATTTGATGCAATTTTTATTATTCCCACTTTCCTTTATATTATATTCTCTCACTCATTAAGTTCCTCATTTATTTTGACACTGTGTGTTTTAAGATGAAATACAGATTATGATACAGATGAAAAGTAGGGAAAGAGAATAAAGGTAAGGAATAAGAGAGAATAAAGGTAAGGAATTAATCTTGGGCACAATTTGCTGCTAGCTGATGGCCAAGTTGAGTTAACACTCAACCTAGTGATTTAGATAGGTGGTGAGAAAATAGAGTTAGAATCAACGGGAAAACAAGAAACTAGAATAATTTCCCTTCCAACACTACAGGCATAATTCTCCAAATGCATTCCTTTAGGCTTTGGAGGCAAAGTCACAGGTGAAATGTTCTGGAAGTATAGTCTGTGGAGGAAAATTTGTTCAAACAGACATGTTGGACAAATGGAACTGAGTTCGTCATAGACTGACACAGGTTTCTCTCATTTCCTCCAGTTTGAGCATGTGTCTATTTATCCATAATGAACACCTGGCAGATATTCAAAGTTATTTATCTTGAATCCCTTGCCTCCATATTACATGCTGTCTTTCTTGTGTATAAATTACTGGTTATGCACAGCAGTAAAGGAGAGAAGTGACTAACAAGACTTTTTTATTAATTCTTTGCTTTTTCTGTAAATTTTGGGGGGGAACATAAAGAAAGGCTGGATAAAGAATTATTGTTTGAGGAGCATTCTATAACTTTTAATTCAAAGAAGTAATATTGGCAATGAATTACTCAGCATTATCTCAAACTTAATAGTAAAATATACAACAGCACTTTCAAAATGATTATGGCTAAATCCACTGTTCTCCATGTTTTGTTAACCAGTCCCTCAGTTATTGCACTAACACAGTAAAGTGCAGCCCTTCTTTCCAAAATGCTTATGGCAGAAAGTGTTAATGGTTGGTAGACAACATTTATTTTAACCGTATTTTTAATTTCCAATTATTACACGGAAAAAAACTTTCCCAGTGTAGCTTCCTCTAAGTTTTAATAATAAATTTTCTAGGTGATCATAATAAACACTAAATTTTATTACTCTTTCCACATAATTCACCCCAGTGTCTCCATATTGGAAGATGCTAAAGAGCAATTATTTTTAATCACATCCTATAAGTTATGTGTTATTGTGACTTTTAACTGCTTTTTTAGCATGTGAATCTTAAGGAGCAAATGTGAAAGTGTTCTAATTACGTTCAAGAACACCAAGCGGTCAGAGGAAATCGACCTTATCTCTGTTAGTCACTGTAGAGCAGCGGCATCTGTGAGGCCCCACAGTCATTCTTCCTCAGGACTGAGGAGAATGCCTTCCTTTCCCTGATGCGGTGGACAGTGGGAGGGAAATCATCTCACGTATGCATTGGTGACAAAGACCAGATCGAAGAATGTTTTATGAAGCTTGTTGGACTGAAAATGTATGTGGGACCAATCAAATGAAAAACCAAGAATAAGCACTGGAAAGATGAAAGAAAAAAATTAAACAGTAAAAGAGATTTACTCATTCTGTATGGAACTAGTTCTACCTCAGAGCATCTGTCCCCCCTTTTCAGTGCCATACTTAAGTGGTAAAGTGAAGACACATGTTGGATTGATTTTAACTCAAGAATCTGGAAGGCTTGAAGAGAGGCCCTTGCACCATCTGTGTAGACTGAGGCATATTTAAAACTTTGAGGGTAGACCGTATAAAACTTGATGACTCTTTGGGGATGATAATACTATAGATGGATTTTAAATATCCATTGGTGATTTCATTCTTTTAACAAAGAATTTAAACATAGAAATAATTTTACATCAATGTTATTTTTTAAGTACTTATATAATTATTTTAAAAGAAATATTAAACACAAATCCTCTGAAAGAAGCTATTACTGTGAGTTCTGTCTGCTCTATACTGTCAGGGGATTACATTGAAACTCATGATAATGCTACTAAAATAGAATGTTACAGATATTTGCAAATAATGTCTGAATTTTCAGACACAGAGATGTACACTAATTTTATAAACATTAATAAATATATATTTCCTTTTTCCTATTTCAAATCAGAAGTTATTTTAATTGTATATACTTTTTAAAAAGTGTATTTATTATAAAACTAAAGAAAATTCAAAGAAAATCAGAAAAGTAACATCTACTAACAATCTCATAGCTTAAATTCAACTCAAAATTTAGTATTTTGTATTCTCATCCTGTTCGTTGTATACAAAAGTAATAGCTCTTATGAAATTCTTAAAAATCTTTAAATATAGCAATGAGGTAAAGTCTACTTGAAATATATAATTTGACTTATTTACATAAATCCCATTCATAGAAAATGATAAAAGAATGTTGTCTTTCATCTTTCACATTTCTGTGCTATACAGTAAACTTTGAATTTGGTTCTTCGATCTCGAACTTAGGGTTCTCTTTCATGTTTCACTGGAAGAGAAGCACAAACGCTTTACCGTCATTCCTTTTTTTTGGTTCTGTTAGAGTCAGAGCATAATCGTTATGGATACCTTGACTTCTGACAATAACATGCAATTTAACTCAGGGAACATGACCTTTCTATGAGGAAGAATAGAAGATTTTCTCACATTTAGCAATAGCATCTCTGTCCATGAGAAGGACATTTGCAGAGGTTCACCATGAATAATGACTTCTCAGTGAAAAGTCTGTGCATCTTAGAGGGAATTTATATGATAGATATAACATTTTATAAAGTCACACATGAATGTGTGCTCAGGAAATTTGTCTCTTGCATTGAACCTCTAATAAAAAGATTAATTTATTATTTAAAACAAGTTTCCTTCATGCTCAATTTGATCTGAGAGCAGAAGTATAAAACTAATAATGGAATTACCTTATTTTAACAGAGGTTTTACAATCAAACTTTGTTTTGATTTGAAATCTGTTGACACAAAGGAGCTCTCTGATGCCATTGTTTAGCCTGGCAACACCTAAATGAAACAAAAACTTTTCTCCTGGAAGCTTGGACTATAAGCTGTCTGTCGTCATAGAATTTCCTATTTCAAATGGATGACTAAGAAAACTTTTTAAAAATTACAAAAAAACAACTGAAAAATGTTGATGACTATTTCCACGATGAACAATGAGCAGCGTTCAAGGGAACAAGTTCCCGTGGAATTATGGTGGACTGTGAGTTGTGACCGTACAGACTCCTCGCGGGAAGGCTAGTATCTACTTTGTATTTTTTTTCTATAGTACTATAAAGTGAGTTGTGTATACAAAACTGTCAAATAACTACTTTTTCAAGTCAAACAGTTCCTTTGTATATTCTCACTATCATGTCATCTTAGGACATTTATTTACTTGTTATTAGGAATGTATAGAGATTGATTTTTAAAAGTTGCCCATATAACAAAAACTTAATGTTGAAGATCAAGATTGAAAATCAAAAATCAAAAATCAATCCTTTGCATCTTTCCAAATGCTGTTATTCGGCAGTTATTATAACACAATCTGCTTGACTAAATTGCTTTGTATTCAGTTGATTAATAATAATGGTAAGCAAATACCATTGAATTAAATGTGCATGATAGACTATCAATTTGTTGGGCTACCTGCAGGAGATTTTAAATTCCTAGATCTCTTCAAATTGCCAATCACAATTCAGACACCACTGCCTCTCTCTGTCAACTATTGCTATATCACTGAGGCATGCAAATTTATTTCAATATTTTTAATCTTATAATCAGGATATTCAAATATTTTTACAAAATATGCCAGTTTCATTTATTTCAACGTATTATTTCAATAAACTAAAGCTGTAAATATCATGACTATGAATATCATGCATTTATATATTTAATATTTGATTATATATATATTTAATTATTCTGTAAGATCATCTATATGGAGATGATCTCTACGTAGTGGAATAAATGTAATAAGTTTACCAACCTAAGATTGATTAGTTGACATGGAAATTTAAGTACCAAACTTTACATTCATTTGGATAGAAATAAAATTCTTTGTTACAAATAAATCTACGTTCTGTGAAGAAAGAAAATAATTGACAAGATACACATGTTTGTTGAAAACTATAAAGGCATAGTTCAACAGGTGACTCTAATTTTTTATTTTTCATCTTTTTAACTAAATAACAATGAAATTAATATAAAAAGACATTTACTGAACTATTACTGTCATCACTGGAATGTTAATATTAACCAAGAAAATGAATAAATAATTGGTGACAGATTTCACTGAATAATGTTGGCTTTTTTTGTTAACAGAAATCTTGCTAAAAAACTCCAAAACAAAATAAGAAATATCATATTTGGTATATAAAATTTTAAAAAGTGTTATGTAACTTAGAGAACAAACTTTTGAGTTTTAAATAATTTGCTCAGATACCTGGAAAAAGATATTCCTTCAGAATCAATCTATATTCAACACAAAAAAGGACATTTGACATTGTACATATACACCTACATGAAGATAAATATGGATATTTTTGTTAATATAATTATCCTCTTACTGATTTTACTGTATACATCTTACCTATAGTAATGTCCAATATCTCTTATGGAATAAGTGAGGCTTCTTTATGACGTATTTTGAAAATGTACATATCCCATATAATATTACTATGTATATTGTATATCTAAGAAAATAAAGGTAGTATTATCTATTAATTTTCATGTTTCCCTATTTTGAAATGAGACACAGACCATTATAATATATAATAAAGAATACAAACTAATAAAATTCTAGTAGAAACTAACACATAATGACTACTATAAATTATATTTGTTTAAATGGATACCTATTCCTTTCTTTTTTTAGAGAGGAAGAGAGAAGTCTACAGAAGGAAATATCAAGTTAATTTTGGATTTATTATACCTGATTTTCCTGGGCAATAAAAAATAGAATTCAATCCTTATAAAACACTCATTTGAACTAAGAATGTCTTTCAATTTCTTCACCCTCAAACAATATTGAGCTTGAAGTCATGTGACTACAGCAAACAAATACTCCTTGAAATATTTTGTATCTTCTTTGACTAATTATAATCAGAGAGGCATCTCTAACAAGTAGTTCTTGATTTTTATTTGAAACTCCAACCTACTACAACTTAGAAAACACTGATTTTTAGAAATTTCACAGCTTTAAACAGTTATTTAGCAGTAAAACAATTTGAAAAACAGCTTATCTATCTTAAGAAACGAAGCAATTCAAAATAACACTTACCTGCTCTTCCTTCCTATGCATAGAAACACATGCCTTTTCACAAAATATTACAAATCTTGATGCTAGAAGAAATCATTGTTTAGTAATCCTAGATTTTGGAGGAGGAAGAAAAAGTGAAAATAAAGATTTTCAATCTAAAACTAACCTTGAATATTTGTATAATATTAATAAGAATTAAGAGAATCATTCCTAAAACCTCCCCTGGTTTAAAGCTTTTTCACTCTTTTAGCACCCTCTAGTGGGTATTTTTTAAAATTCTTAAGAACCGAGAAAGTTGGGGAACATGCTAACTGTTCAAATTTTACTGTAAATATGTAAATTATGTGTGTATTTTTTCTATCGCCGGCCCATAATAATTACCATGGTGTGTTAAAAGTATACTTTAAGAAAAAACTAACCAAATTTGAGCCTGAGTAGAAGAAAAGTATTACAGAATATATTATTTGTAGGAATAACTGATGATCTCCATTGCTTTTATTACTAATCATGCTCTTGCAAAGGATTATAAAGTTTCTTCAAATTAAAAAAAAGCAGCATGCTGCCGTTATTTATTAGAGCCAAACTGTCTTCGATTTTTAAAAGTTTTTAAACCTTAGATGTTTAATTAACAATGTTAATAATAAGCAATATTTATATGCAACTGTGAGCACTCCCCATGTTTATAACAACTGTAATCACTCTATACATAGTAATAAATTTATCCTTAGAACAAACCTATGTGGAAACTACTACCGCATCAGAAAATCGAATGGTAAATATAACATATCCAATGTAGCAAAATTAGTAAGAGTGAGTCTAGATTTTAACCTATCCAGCTCACTCTGGCTTCAAAATTTGTTTACTAAGCAGATAACATTGCCACTCAGGACAAATAATACGTGGACATAATTTGTAGTGAAAACAGGTTTTGTCCTATATATAAGAGGAACATATTTTGAAAGAATACTTTTGGTTGTTTCTTTAATAAAAAATACTTTGCTAAAACATATTTTATTCAATATGTAACTGTTGATGACCGTGGGCAAATCATTACATCAGTTGAAAACACAATGACGAACCATTTATATTTATACATACATATACCTATGTATGCCTCATACATACTCAGATATATCTGAAAGACTGTATAATTGGTTGAGTGGTAAAATATGTATATAAATAGCTGTTTTCCCATCATACTACATTTTACTAACCATCTATACTTCCTTGTCCTTGTATCTCTAAGTCAATGAGAATCAAGCTGCTCCAAAGATTGACATTGAGAGGGAATCTATTTATGTCAGATCCTGTTCTGCTCACTTGAGGTATGCCTGAGGGAGGAGCCTCTTGTGCAATATACAGAGGAGAAGCCCTTTGGATGAGATTCATCTTACATGTTCTCTATCACAGGGGCTCTGTAGTCTCCCTGATCTAGAGTGGACCCCAGATATTTCATAAGATTCCCCAATTGATACATAATCTTCCCTTTATAGTATACATACCTCCCTCCAATCCCGCCAACCCCAGCCTAGCCCATAACAGATATAGGTATATTTTAGTTGTTGAAGAGGTGGACACGTACTAGTGGTGGGAGCAGGTGTGCACCAAATCCCTGGGTTATCTGAAGAACAAATCGGAGCAGGAATGAGATATGAGAGCATGTGTTCAGCAGGCGTATCCTGGGGCTGTGATGTTATCTATCCTTCTCTGATCACCCAGTTCGTCCTTCTCACAACGAATGTAACAACTTAATACTGCTTAGCATCGCCTAAGGATTCAATTTGCTGTTTTTTGTTGAAGTCTTAAGATATTAAATTCTATGTTTTCCTTGGTAGCTCAGAGTCATGGTTGTGGATATTATTTTATTCTGTCTTAATAAGGTAGATTAACCACTTGAGTTCCCCACTGCTAATTAGGTTGTTATTCTTTCACTAAATGGCCTTAAATCACAGTAAATACTTGCCTGTGCGATCAACTTTTATTCTGACTGCTTTCAGGGAACCCATTTGTATCATCTCTCTTTAAAACAAATAAACAAGTCTTTTATTTATTGTATTTTATTTTATTTTATTTTTTTGAGGAAGATTAGCCCTTAGCTAACATCTGCTACCAATCGTCGTCTTTTTGCTGAGGAAGACTGGCCCTGAGCTAACATCCATGCCCATCTTTCTCTACTTTATATGTGGGATGCCCACCACAGCATGGCTTGCCATGCGCTGCCATGTCCAACCCTGGGATCTGAACCAGAGAACCCCCGGCCGCCAAAGCAGAATGTGTGAACTTAACCACTGCGCCACTGGGCCAGCCCCTAAACAAGTCTTTTAAATGTACATACAGTTTGAGAAAATAAATTCACAATGGTATCATATGCATAATTTTTAGTTTATTAAAAGTGTGATACCTAGTTAGTCTTGTACCAAGGTCTTTTTCGGTATTTTGAGTTTCTTGTGTTTGTAACTAGTCTAGATAGGTAAAGTACTTTTACAACTAGGACTCCTGATCTGGTTTCTCTGATCTATGGAAAAAACAAATGTCAATTATCACAACAATAGTATACATTCCGAATACTCATATTAACTTTGATAAAGTCACACGTACTTGTATACAGACAAATTTTTCAACTCATAAGTTTATAATTCAAGAAAGAACTGATGTAAATGTGAAAGGATTTTAGAGATTATTTAACTCACGTGATTATTTTATGTTAAGAAACGAAAATTCAGGAAAAGCAAGCGATGAGTTGTTCAAAATTATCTTACACTATTGCAACACAGGTTTGACATGGGCCTTTGATTCAGGGTTCTTTTTTGTTGTTGCACTAAAAAATGTACAGAACTCTTTTGAAAGCCATAAAATAAGTGGAAATATTTTTAAATTATTTAGGATGATTCATTATCTTTATTTTTGAATATGTGTTTATATTCATATATTCGAGAACATATACGTATTCTTAATTGTTTCCTTATACATAATCCTGTAAATTGTAGTTCGTTTATCTTCTTGGAAATTGTGAAATCAGCAGTATCATCACCATTTTTTTGTGAAGACAAAAAAATCGTTTAGGGAATTTCATAGCGGATATTCAGAGTGTTTCCTCTCGTTGTTATATTACGGCTGATGGATAGATTTTCCTGCAGGTTGGTATATAAAATAGTAGAAGAATAACTATGTTAAGTGATATTATTAAATGATAACACAAGTGATCTTCGATATGCACTAATTCTGTATTTGTGAATTCATTTACCCACCAATATTTATCTGTAACCCCAAAATCAATACTCGCTGCACTTTGCTGACATGCACATGTACAGAGAGGTGAAAAATTGGAAGTGCTAGTTGTGCACATTCTTAGCAGAGGTGTAAGAAAGTGACATTCAGACTTCTTGTTTGAACTCTCATACTGTAAACAAGTGTCCTTTTCACGATGTATTTAATGCCTTATTTTTCACATTTTTGTGCTTTTTGTTGGTGACTTTGCTGTTTAAAATGGCTCTCAAGCATAGTGCTGTTTAATGATCCTAAGCACAAGAAGGCTGTGATGTACTTATGGGAAAACATCCATGTTACATTAGCTTCATTCAGACATGAATTATAATGGTGTTGGCCATGAGTTCAGTGTTAATGAATCAACAATATATATGATATGAAGTATCTTTAAATGGAAACACACGTAAGTATGGTTAGGGATTGATCAGTTGTTGAAAATATGTGTTGTGACCAGAGGCTGGCAGGAACCTAGCCTTGCATCTCCCTTAGGAACAATTAGCGGTCACTGATTCCGTGCTTATGGCAACTTTATGAAGCAGAACTACTGCGAACTGTGAATAAGAAGAATCAGCTATATATTGTAATATGCCTGTATTGGTTCAATGAAATTTTAGTAGCCTGTCACAAATACCAGTCATGCATAGGCCTCCTATTTAAACATTGTTTAATTGATAAAGGGGTATTGAATATTTAAAAATTTAAGAAAATTTGTTGAAAGCAGAAGTTAGGTTTTAATATAATTGTGTTTCATTCACTAGAAATCTTTGAGAAACAGTAAACACCATAATATATATTATTGGCTTTATGAGGTATTATTTATCAGGACTCTAAGTCACAAACACATGTAGTCCGGAAGGATTCCTGGAGGCAGGAAAGGGGCCTAGGAGTTGTTTAGGAGCTTCTGCAAATGGCCTCCAAAAGTCAAGGCAGCTCAGGGGACATGTGGAGCTCTTACTAATCTAACAACTTAATCTGGCATTCAAAATTCTACACAATTTGACTCCTAGTTAAATTCTTAGATAGGTAATAGTAGATAATACCCTACAATTGATTCCTTAATATCCTCTCTTTTCTCCATTACTTAAACTTCCTTGCTTAAGCTATTCCTCCTGACTGAAATATGTATTACTTCTTGTTGCTCATCCTGACTGTCAAAGTTTTATCTGTCCATATAGATCAATTTCGAATCCAGCATCCACCAGGAACATTTGATTCTTGTTTACCTCATCAGTTGAATTAAAATGGGAGAAATCTTAGCTGTAGGACCTGCTAGTGGAAAAAACATCGTTCTGTAATGGGGCCTTAGTAGAAACTTCCTTCATATCATATACATATATATAAAAGAAATCAGAAAATGAAGTTCTTAATTTAACAAGAAATAAGCTTTAAACATCCTATAAAGAATAATGTTGTGTTTAAATCAAAGCTATAGCAATCATTCAAATGATATGAACCCAAAGGAAAACTGGCACTCTTATTAATTTCAATATAATTAAATTATGTCTGATACTTCCATTTGAGGTCATAAAAGTAACATTCTTCCAAGATTATGGCCATGTGGTATCAGTATTATCTCATTCTCCACCTTTTATTTTTTAATATCCTTTTAAAGAAATTCATACAATTGGGATGGCATGTGTTCTGACGACATTCATGGAAATTTTTAAATGAATAATCAGCTATTATAATAAAATCTAGAACATAAACTTTTTATATTACAAGTATATATCAGGATGATTATATGGTATAGGATACAAATTATAATTGCATTTTACTATTACAAGTCATATCAGGTGTATTGTATTTTATCATACACAAAGTATTATGAAGTATAAATGTATAATATCAGAATTGCTTTATATAAGGTAGCTTTATATGGTTAATAATTGCATATTTTTCATGTATTCACTCATACAATAAATATTTAGTGAATACTAAAATTAGTAATGGTAATATTATGAATTTAATAAATACATATTGACAATTTTTGATGCAAAATTAGTGCTCTAGGCACTTACTGTATTTCAATTTCCTTAAATCTTCACAACAACCCTATAAAGGACATAATATTGTGATCTTCATTTTACAAATGAGGAAATTGAAAGTTAAGAAAGAAAAGTAACCTGATGAGGGTCACAAAGTTGGTAAATGGCAGAACAGAGACAGCCACTCAGGTCTGGCTGAGTGTGACAAACGTGCTTTACTGCACCAGCCAGTTCTAATGACACACAACATGCTTAAGGTTTGTGTTATTTAATGTTTAAGTCTGAGACATTTAAGTAAAATATCAAATGACATATCAGCATAATGTAAATAAATTAATTTTCAAGATTTTTATAAAACACCTACTTGGTGGTGAAACATCTTGGGGAAAAGACTTCTTTATAAACTACTTGTTAAAGAAGATGTTTTGTCAAGAAAACAAAGTTCAAAATTGAATGTCTAATAGGCTGTATAGATCATTCTGCAAAAGAATGCGTATTGAAAAATACTTATTTTGTAGTTCACTATCTCCCTCTGCTGTTAGAAAACACTAATGAAAGTTGTTTAAGCCTATGTGTTTACTTAGAGGGTAGACTAAGTTCATACATTTCAAATACTAAAATACATTAAAATTTTCATAATCTTTCTTCTGTTTTGAAATTGTGAATCTTGTATTTAAGAGAACATTTCATTTTCTTGAAATATGTAAAAATAGTGACTGTTAGACATTAAATTTACAGTGAATCACTTATATGATTAATTTACTCTCCTGAAATATTATGTCTGTCATACAATTGTTTCAGGTTTTCCTTCTACATAACAATTACTACAAATGAAAGAATACATGCAAACTTTTTGATATTCCTCCAAATAATAAACACTTAAATGGCCTATTAATTGGCACTGAAATATTAACTTTCTTTTCTGTTATAAATTGTAATTTAAGAAAAAAATTTCCAGTTTTACGTATTTCCAGCATAAGACAATACTGTAACTAAGTATATAATTTTTCAGTAACTACATTAGTAAAGTGATAAAATCTAAATACAGTATCAAACACAACTTTCTAATAATAGAGATTAAGAACCACAAACAAAATCTCAATCATAAAACATTTAAACCAAAAGGTTAGATGATTACCAAGATTGTTGTTTCTGAAATTATAGCACAAATATTAAAAAGAATATATTATTTTTGTTTTTGTTATAAATATTGTGTTTTATAAACTATTTCCTAAAATTATATTTGTGATAGGTAATATTACATAGATATAATTTAATATTCTCTATTGTTTATGACAATCAAGAAGAAATAGAAACTTGAAGATTAAAATAAGTGAAAAAATTAAGTACTTTTATCAAAGCAAAGAGAGAATATGAAAGTTAAATTAATACAGATAAACACAGGGGAAAAAACATAAAGTGATTTGCAATCCATGGAAATAAATTTCACAAATTAATAATATTGTTTATGGAAATATCAAGTGTAATGACAACATAATACAAGCTTAAACATCACTGTTTGCTCCCATTTTTACTTCTAGTTATTTAATCCCTGATCTGTTTGTAAAAATCTTTGTTCCTTGGAGGCCGAGGGCCAATAACTATCCCTCACGCTTCCTTGTATTCTTCCGCAATATGGCTTTCTGCCAGGGACGCACCATGTCTTCAACTGAAAGCAATAGCAACTGTCTCACTCTCTTCTCTTCCGCTTCATCGTTCGGGCAGCAGTCGCTATCGTTCCAGCATGCAGACCTCTAACGATTCTTGCCTAATTTCTTGTCCAGCTATTCACTTCCATGATCACGCATTGTTCCTTGTCACATCCCCCAAATGCACCGTCTTTAATTCACGAATTCAAGTACGACACTCTTTAGCGATTTGAACAATCGATGTTTAACACCCAACTCTCTGCGGGAAAAGAACAAAACAAAACTTGATATGTCCTGTTTGCCGATTTCTGTGTTGTAAATACTCCCACAACAGCTAATTGCAAAATAATATTGTGATATCATTGAATGTAAAGCTGTGAAAAGAAGCACACAGCCACACAATCACTCCAGTTCCAGCACACAACTGACTTCTCTGACTACAATCTTCATTCCAGCCTCCCTGTTTGTTCCAATATTCCCGCTACAACTTTTTCTTTAAAACCTCATATGGATTTCTGGTTAATTTTTATAGTGCAGTTAACCTTAGCTTCATACAATAAAAATGATATTTCTTGCTTGCACAGACTCCTGTGCAGTTTCTGGCCAGAAATCTCTCCTCTTGGCAGTAATGGAAGAGCCCAGTCTCTCTAGTCTTGTGGTGCTCACAAATTTCAGAGCCTTCCAGTCCCTCTCTTCTAGTGATGGCAAAAGGGAAAAAGAAAGAGAGCATGAAAGATTGCCAGACTATTATAGAGCAGGCCTAGAAGTGGTGTGTATCATTTTCACTACCTTACATTGGAGTTCTGGATGAACTGGATATTGGTAGAAACTAGACATCTCTAACTCTTTTTCTTTTTTTATTGAGGTATGATTGGGATATAACATCCTATTAGTTTCAGTCCTACATGATAGAGATTAAATATTTATATACATTGCTAATTGATCACCATGATAAGTCTAGTTACCATACAAAGTTATAACAATATTCTTGAATACATTTCCTATACTGTATATTACATCTCCATGACTTATATATTTTATAAGTGAGAGTTTGTACCTCTTAATCCCCTTTATCTATTTCACCTGCCTTCTAATTTTTTCCCACTGTGGTATCCGCTACTTGATTTCCCGTATCCATGCATCTGTTTCTGTTTTATTTGTTCATTTTTTTTATTTTTAGATTCCACATATAAGTAAAATCATATGGCATTTGTCTTTCTCTGTCTGACTTATTTCACATAGCCTCATACCCTCTAGGCCTTCCTACATTATTGGAAATGGCAAGATTTCATTTCTTTTTCATGGCTGAGTAATATTCCATTGCATGTATATACCACATCTTCTTTATCCATTCATCTATTGATGGACACTTCGGTTGTTTCCATGTCTTTGCTATTATAAATAATACTGTAATGAATGTAGTGGTGCATATATCTCTTTGAATCAATGTTTTCCTTTTCTTTGGATAAACAATTGTGTTAATGTTTTGTGTTCTCCTTGATTGATAAGCATGTTGCAGGTTTCCTTCTGAAAACCATGGTATGTTCCTATTCTGCCTCAGTTTGAAAGAGGATATGGTTAAATGGTAGCCACTTCCAGAAAAGAAAACCTATACAAAGCTTCATCTGTGCTGTGGAGAAGAATGCAAAGGAAGAAGAGAAAAATAAAACAAAGGTAAGAAATTAAGGTCATGGATATCTACTGCCTTATCCCTCTGTTCTCAACTCATGGCTTAACCTTGAAGAGGGTTATACTATATTCCAAACAAGTAACATGAAAACATGAATCAGTTAGTGATGAGCTTCCTTGGATGTGGTCTGGAAGAGGTCATGTCTCTAAGACTTGAATCCTTACAGGTAACTATGTCTATAGCATAGATACATAAGCCTAAGTAAATACTCATGTCTGCACACTTGCTTGAGCTTTTCAAGAGATGCTGAAGTTCTCATGTACCCTTGGGAGTTGGTTCATAGATGTTTGAAAGTACCTTTGAGTTGTCAGTGCCACAGTTTAAATTTCTGGATGTGTCTTTGTTATTTGAGAAGAGAGAGTTTCCATTACTGTTGTCCTTAAATTTAGCTAAAGTATATTTTTCTCATCGAGGTGGATATCATGATAAAATTATAAATTTATATTTGTGATGGCAATACATTTAATATAAAATAAATGGGAAATAAAAGCATCCTTATATTGAGTCTATCTTCTCATTCTGGATTATAGTGTGTGTTTCCATTTATTCTTGTAATTTAAAAAATTACTTATTAAATATTACAATTATATTCTTACGTACACAAATGTATTCTGCTATTTAGTTTTTTTACTGATCATGTTTTTAATAACGAAAACATTTGTGTATCTTTAAGTGTTTTATCTTTATTTTACTGAACTCATTTTGCGGTTCTAGTTTTAGGGATATTTTTGGTTTATTTCTATTTATTCCATTTCAAAATGTTGCTATTTATAAAACTAAGTTCAACCTTGAGTTGGTTTGTCCAATATTTCAAGCAGGTACAAGGTAGTATGAAAACATATACTCTATGTTATAGTCCTTCAAGGTTAAACATTTACTAAAATATATTATTATACTTGTAACAAAATTGGTTAATTATTTAATTTTAGTAGTGCAATTTCTCATCAACCATTAACCAGCTTTCTTCTCTATGCCTTTTAATATGCCTAAAAAGTGATATGAAAGTATCAAAATGATTGGGTAAACACCAACTGATTTAATATACTCTTTAAAAGGCATCTATGGAACGTATGCAGTATTTGCAGTGATGGAAAAGATCAAAGAGATATTTAGTACTCTGCCCTACACATATGCAAAATAGTCAATTTAGTCTATATGAGGGAAAACAAGTTGCCAAAAAACAGCAATTTGTCCATCTGGTCCTTTCCTTAATGTAGAGTTTTATCAAAAACTCTCAGATTGATAAATCTGAGCAATGACAAGTAACTCTAACCTAGTGGCTTATTTCTTCACTCAAATAAATTTATTCATAAGTCAACAATATTAATAGCCTTCTATGTTAAAAGAAATCTTCCTTGGTAAGCTAAGCAATGTCTAAATTAACATCAGCTGTGAACTATTTTGTTATTGCAAATATGAATAGCAAATAAACCTAAACAATGATCTTATTTGAGAATAAGTAACAGTAAAAATTTGTCATTTTTGTTTCAAAATCAATTTAAAAATCATTCAGTGTACAACATCTCATCACCACCTCCCCATTAGACAACACACACACACAATTATGTGCACACACACACACATCCTTCCCGAAAAATCTGTACATTTATATTCCTTTACCCTTGGCATTATTTTGAGTTTTGACTTTTTTGAAAGCTACTACTCCTCTTTTGATAGCTTCTGTTACGGCAGTCATCATGAATTTACTTATCACTGTATTCAAAATCTATTTATGGAGAACTTAATCATTGCCAAACCAAGTAGGAGCTGCTGGATATATTAATCAACAAGAAAAAATATTCTAGCTTTTCTAGATTATACCATATCAGGAATAGCCATAGAAAAAAACAATCAGCATTATAGTTAATTACAATTATTAGTGATAAAAATAAAAATTGTCTGATTTGTAATATAGGGACGTAATTGGATTTGAGAATGTAAGCAATACTCCACATAGAATTGACATTTATGCTGACATTTTCTCAAAAATTATGAGTCAAAAAAAGGCTTAACTATGTGTATATATCCGTTTGTGAAATAAGGGTGCTTCTTGAAAAAAGACAAGATATATATGGGACTCTGGCAGTTGCAGTTCTCACTAATAAACATTTGGAAAGAAACTAAGATAAGCCTGTGATCTGTATGCATAAAAAATTAAAGATTTTCATATATTCTTCCTCCTCTCAACAATTTGGTTAAGTATGTAACTGAAGATAGCTTTTCATTTTTTTTTTTCCTAGAGCTGAAGAAGATGAAAACACATGATGAATCAGGCTATGAAAAGTGCACGGTAAACTTTTAAAAACAGAGATAAGTGACAGGAATTTTAACAAGAAATGTATATAGAAGGCTTTCTACTCCCAAGACAACTCTGGAGAAACCATGAATATAATGTGTAAGCATGCATTTTATAGATTAACACAAAAACTCTGAGTAATGCCTAAGGGGACAAAAGCTTCCATAATTTGTTACGCGTTTAGGTGAAGACATCTTAGAATGGAAAACATCTTGGCAAAGTGGATTAATTTGGGTGACAGCTTTTAAATTTTACTCTTACTTCATTTCCATTTTCACTTAGGAGACTTACTACCTCCCCAGTCCTCCATGACATAGAAATTGGCAGCCACAGCAGACGGTGTTGGGTGTCACACTATATAAACAGAGAAGCTGTGCAGGGTTAATTTGTTGATGAAAGTACAAGTTGACAGGCCAGCTATCATCAGTCCCTCCACACTTCCAGTCTTGCTTCTCTCAGGGAGTAGAAAGCACCTCCATTACCAGAAATCTGACTGCTGGACTGGCCATACGGAAAATTATTGACAGTGGTTCTGTGATTCCTGGGATTCTTAGGTCCGTGTAAATTGCACTTCATTCTCCAGATGAGTCACTAAATACCCTTAATTTCACTTAAACTTAATAATTCTCATCTAGCTGGGCTTGCTTCAGATGTAGGAAACCCGAATTGGAAAAACAGAAAAGGAAAAGGGAATGTTAAGCTCTTTCTTTATATCTCTACATTGAGCCTCACCTGCTCTGCCACCCCACCCACATACACACTCTACTGCTTTCTGACTCCTGCAAATCTAGATGAGTTCTAGTAAAGAGAGTTCAGAGGTAAGAAAATCATGACTTTACTGTTGCTAAGTAATCCAGCATTCCTCTGGCCTTGGCAGATGCTTAAAGCTGACCGTTTAACTTGATGTGCAAATTGTGAATTGTTTTGTGGTCCTCTCGGGTAATGCTCTGCTATGCTTTCTGTGATACAGAAGACTGTCTCCTCCAGCTGCCTGCTTCAGGGTCTCTCATTTACGGTTTCTTTCTAAGAGGTCTCTTCCGGCTTTATGCCTCCAAGAAGCTTTTGAGGGCAACAAGCTCTTAAGATGGCTCCAGACCTGCTGTTTCCCTCTTGGCACACATCTGGTTTCATGGGTAAGGCTTGATCATTCTTTGCCTTGAGAGACTGTAGGAATCCTGCTCATTCTCCATGTAGTCCCCTTCCCTTACTGTCAGCAGAGACTTAGCTCTGCAGTCTTCAGCTGAGGCTTCTCTAGGCGTGGGTCTAGTCTATGTGCATTGCCTTAAAATCAGAGAACACAGGTTAAGTCCTGAGTGGTCTCCTTGAGACCCTTCTGAGGAGAAATGAGAAAAAAAATCACGTATTTCTCCTCTCCATGGAGATTAGGAAAATGTCACAGAATTATAACATTTTCCAAAGAAGTCATCGCTTCCTTCACAACAACCCCTAGGTTATTTACTCCCTGAAGGCTAATGATGACCTTGGTCTCAAAACAGATTTATGCACACCTTTACTGTACACCTTGCACAGGCTAGCTCCCACCTCATTTTGGATGTGGAGATACTTACCAAATATTTACCTCCCTTGGTCTTCTGATACCTCAGCCAAAAGTGATTTGGAGCAAGTCTCATTTTAGCAATGTGTTACAATAGTAAATTGAAATGATAATGTGATATCATCTAAGGACTTTAGCTCAATTTTCTGCACCTGAGCTCCAATAAAGAAATATCAATTTGATCTGATTTACATTTTATTTTCAAGTAAATAATTTTCTGTGGTATCCGCTGTGCCATTTTAGCTCAAGGAGAGGGTGCAGATAAAATTCTACACCAGAAATAAGTAGGACAGAACATACCAAAAACAGGGTGAGCCAAAAAAAAGACTTAAAACTAAAACTTCTAAGAGGTTAAAAACAGAGTACAGGGAAGGACAGGGAAGTAGGGGCCTAACCAAGCATGTCCTGAGCTGCTTTTGTGTTTCCAGGTCACGTGGAGGAACATATTAGAGAGCTTAAATGGAAATCCAAAGGCAAGGTCTTTTGCTTCCATCTCTATTTAGGACTGTAAGAGAAGATGCTTTACTGTGACAGTTTGCCTGTGCAGAAACTTGTGGAGCATTGATGCAGCAGTGGCAGAGAAAGGCAGCTCTTTTAATAAATCAAACATGTTTTTCCTATCTCTTTGCCAGGGAACTTAAGGGAGCAGGTATGTGAGAGGATGACTGGTCGGCTGGTAACAGGACAAAGAAGTCAGAATGTAAAGACTATTTGCAGTAAAAATCAAATGACTGCAGCAGTGAATTCCCTCATGAAGTTTTCTGAAAGGCCAAATTGAACCAGTCTATCTCATTAAAAGCCAACCTAGAAATAGAATAGTTGAGATAACTCATGACAAAGATCAATGGGAATGCAGTGGATTGATCCTGTATCTAAGCCCTACTCTCCCCATGGCCATGGATGACATAACCCTTCCCCTATACAGGCAGAGGCCTTCTTGGAGAGGAACAGGTAAAGAGAAAATCTACAAGATTGAACTTTTATATCTGTTAAAAAATGACTAAAGAAGACCATTTAGTTGGTACAAACTTTATTTAACACTTCATGAAGTGGATAGCCTCCTTTTGGAGAACTGCAAAATGGAGTGGAAGGTAGGAAGCATTATGGATAGAGAATAATGAACAAGGAAGAGAAAAATAGAAAATATCTGGATGGCTGGGGCCACATATTCAACCTTGTTTGGGGTGAGAAGGCCCAGAGTTGGTTTGGCATTTGGGAATAATCGCCCTGGATATACTGTGTTTCTGGTCCAGCAAAACGTTTAGAGGGACAAAAAAGTTATCTAAGGTTCAGTTATGTATTCATTCAAATGCTTAATTTTCTTTACCCAATTAAACGGAACTCTTTACAAAGTAATTTTGGCAGTATGATCTGGAGATAGAAAAACATCATATAGCTATAACATACATACCTAGACATACATAAACATTAGAGACAGATGCCAATAGAGATCTTATAGCTTTTGTTTTAAAATTTTAGCCAAGAGACAGGCATGCTAATGCAAAAATCGCTAGTTTACAATAGAACAGTTAGATCTAAATCATGTTTCTTGCAGGTAGAATAGTTTAAGGTTACCTGCTTAGACGGGTTAAAATTTTACTAATATTTGTGGAGAAGACTTTTAAGATTTTTTATTCACTTAGTTTCCAAATAGCCTTTCCCTCTTTTTATTTCCTTCTGATAAGAATTACTTCCCTGAAGTTTGTGCTTCAAACAGAGAGCTCTCATTTCCTAGAGAAGACTGAGTAGAACACTTTCATCTCAAAAGCACAGAAAAAGAATTCAAGTTCCTCCAAATAGGACTTTCGCTTCCTGAGTCTAGAATTTTTGCAACACCCACAAGCCTTCTGAGACAAATAAGGGAGCTTTGGGATTGGTAAAGAGGATAGATGGGCTTTTTCTGTTCTTATAAAGATACAGCTCGGAACACAAGTTGTATAAGTTGTCCTCAATTTGCAGGACAATTGTTTTTAATGCCTCTAAGAATTGGGTTGCAACCCAGAATATATCCAACTCTAGAATCTTTAGTTTGCTTCTTTATATCATGGAGAAAATTTTCAACTAAGATAGAAATCGAAAGATAGCTACATTCTAGATTAGAGCTGTTTGTCTTTGAAATGTTTTTCTTTCCCTCTGGGAACGTAGTTTTATTTTAGATTGTGGGAGAAAGCCTAAAAATAGTTCTTGTCGGGTTCTGAATATTAGCATCCAACTTGGCCAACTTCTGACCATACAGCTACTTAAAAAAAAAAAAAAAAATCAAATATCTTGTCAGGTTTCAGCCAGGACAAAGAGTAAATTTTCCTGGCAGTATTGAATGACCCCGTGGTCATTTGGGGAGGCATTTCCAAAGATGGTGCAAAAGATACCACCTTCTCAAAATCCAGAGCCACTCCCAAAGATGGCCAAAAGAAAAAAAAAGACTTAGAAAATTCCCCAGAGAGTTGGTGACAGTCTGTAGGACCATCCCTGCAAGTGGCGCACAGCCCACATTTCTGTTTGGTCATATCCAGCCTCAAAAAGAGCACAACACACATTTCTGTCTGGCTACATCTAGCTGCAAATGGGGTGCAACACTTACTTCTACTGTCAATGCAAATAGGCCATAATCAGTCTATAAATCAAAACTGGGGGGAGTCTATTACAAGCCAGATATGAGGAGTAGCCCAGGGTCTTCCGTCCCCAAGGAAGGAAGGGCATTAAAGAAGTGGAGTGTACATGGTGGTTATATACCATCTTGGACCAAAAAGCATACATCACATATGATAGAAATGTCCCTTTACAGTTGTCACAAGATGCTTAGCTGGCACAGCAGATTGGTGGTCAGCAGGTTGGTGGTCACGAGGTAAGCACAGCAGGTCAGTAAATAATCCTTAGTTTAGGGAGAGATGCTTATCTTTAAAGAAATGCTGATATGGGGGGAAGCCACATCCCTATCTTTAGGGGCATCATTCTTGTCCTTGGGACACAGTAAATATTTAAAGCAGATGTACAAGGCATGCTCAACAGGCTACATCAGGTCCTTTTGGAAAAACAAGATCAGGCTGAATTAGGTTTAAACCAAATGGCTTCCTCATATACTCCAACATATCCTATTGTTTTTCATTGATTTATCACTGTCCAGCCATATTTTGAGACCCTAACCTGACCCAAATCCGGTCACCTGAATGTCACAGGCAGGCAGAAAGCCAAGCCAAGTTCTCAAGACATAAAACAAGATAAACAAGAAGGCAATAGCTGTCCCTGGAAGAGAAAAGAATCAATAACTAATAAAGGGATAACTTGCAATTTTACTTTCCTCTCTCAGCTGGGCACCACAGAGATCAACGAGAGCTAACTCTAGTAAGAATCCTCACCCTTTGCCAGCTTCACCGGTTTTCCCAGGATCCCATCTGCAGGCTACAGACCAAGTCGGGTTTAAAGTAGAGAGTGTAGCCCAGTATTTGACAAACATTGGCAAGGTTTTCCGTTAATTTTAATTTTAGCTTCCCCCTGGTTGTTTAAGGGAATAACTGGTAGCAGTTTACTACAGAATCCCTTAGGATCCCATCAAGCCTGGGAGGGACCCATATGGTGGCCTTCTTTTGAGGGTAGATATGGGAGTGTTTGAGTTGGTATAGGAGGATTTGACAAAACCTTTGAAAACAATCTTTTTCTAGTATCCCAGGTGAATGCAAGTGAAACACCAATTTCTGGCCAAGTGTTTTGATAACCGACTCCTAGGAGGCCGCCACAGGGGAGGCCCAAGTGTTTTAGGTTTCCGGCCTTGGAACTGTTGCAGATGTAAGATAGCTAACTTGGTGGACTTTTGTTTATGGTCTTGTGGTCTTCTTAGAATGGAAAGGCAAGTCAGATGCAGGCTTAGTAGACTGAGAGTAATCAGGTAAAGGAGGATAGAGGGGAGCAGTAGGAGTGACGTCAGTCTTAGAGTCTTGTTTTAGGTCCCTCTGTATCTTTAATTTTTCATTAGCCTTTTGCAATGAACCTTTAATGAAGCTATTTTATAATCTTAAAGCCCTTTGGAGGCTTCTGCATGCCAATTAAAATAGATATCCCATCTCTTTGTTTGATTTTGGAACCCTTCTTTTCAGTGCCTCTCTTAAATGAATGATCTTGTCTAATTAAAATGTTCCCCATAAGGGCCATTTTAATATGCATAGATCAGAAGTTAGTGTGGAGAATGAGAAGCATGGATGTTTGGTCCATTCTTTTGATATTTTGTAGTGAGAGCTTTACATAAAGGGAATTTAGATTCTTCTGGTTATACCCATTGACGTATGACTAGTGGAGAACATTATGAGTTATATTTTTGGTAGGGGAAAATGAATGCCTACATCAGGATGAAAGGAATATGTACACCATGACTAGGAAGAAGAAGTGATGAAGACAATTAAGAGTCATTATGATACACTGGTTGCGTCCAAACTCATAGTTTTTATTTTTTAATTAGGTTTTATTTTTTAATTTAAAAAATTTTTCCTAACATGGGGACTCTGAAATCACTTGGGTGATTTTTTTTCTTCTCCTTCTCTCCAAAGCCCCAGCACATAGTTGTATATTCTAGTTGTAGGTCCTTCTAGTTTTGCTATGTGGGAGGCCACCTCAGCATGGCTTGATGTGTGGTGCTAGGTCTGAGCCCAGGATCCGAACCTGTGAAATCCTGGGCCACCCAAGCAGAGCATGTAAACTTAACCAATTGGCCATGGGACCAGCCCCTAGGTTTTATTTTTTGTGGATGTTAATTTTTGTGCTTCTGTAGATAGAGGTAATGGGCAAAATCAGAAGTTATTTTGGAAGAGGGCTCCCTGAGACAAAATTTTGGGTGAGGAGTTAGTTCACAGGTGATTTGTTTGCTTCTTTGTTGATACGTGACAAAGCATGGGTCAGTAGGGGAAAACATCCGTTCCTAAACAGTATATAGAACTCCTCTGGAGCATAGATAGCAAAGATATACTCACCATGAGAAGAAGCACAATGCCTGATTATGATGAGGCCACCTCAAAGGAATATAGAGAAAATGAAAATGAGAAGTCAGAAAAGGAGAAGAAAAGCAGACTCGATGACTAACATTATCAGATTGGTTTATGAGCATTGGAGAGACACTGTATAAACCAATAAGGACGTGTTGGAGGACATTGCAGTGGCCTGGGATGTCAGTAAAACAAACTAGGTGAGTTGTCTTACCCCATAGGTTAGTAAATTAGGAATATTTACATAGCAGTATATATCTTTGGGTTTTAGGGATTTTTAATCATAGATCTTTCTTTTGCTACTTGACATAGTACTAAAAAGGCCAAAATAAAGATGTTTACTCCACCATCTAATTATTAGCATTGTATTTTGTCTACTAATTTAAATGTTTTTCCTTTAAGGGCATTCTAATTTGGAGAGATGTATACATATATAAATAGAGTTTTATTTTACAATGAACAAAACTCAAAAAATATACACATATGCGTTCTTAACACGGCCAGTTTCATTCTTATGAAAATTGACGAATGTGGAATCACTTCAAAGGGGATTTACAAGGTTTTGTTCTATTATCTTAATTAATATTTATTAATGGATAAATGATCTTATTTAAAATACTCGAAGAGCTGTAATTTTATAACGCCATTCACCAACCAAATAATTTTACCGAGACATTTTGCATACCTTATGAAAGGTCTTTTGAGGCACCAAGCAAATAGGCAACAGGTTATTTTTATTCTAAAGACAGAAAATTATTCTAAACTTGGTGAGCATAACTGAATTTTGTTTGGTTCTATGATTTACTAGTAAAGATTTTATATACTACATTCAATAATTCTTGTCCCAAATAATTCATCTTAAATATTTCAGTAAGATGTATTATATGCTGTTTTTATGGGCTTAATTATGTTAAATTCATAACTATGTCAGATATAACACCAGTGCTAAAAGAATTAAATTTTTGTATTTCTTATTTAACTAAGTTCAATAATAAGAAAATCAAAAATTTAGGATTTTTTTCTTTATACAATGTTGTAATATTGCAAGTGCTGCCATCTGCTGTAAAGGGGCCATCATAGACATGGTATAGCAAGGAATAGATGGCTGTTTATTTAATTAATGAGAATATTGTACAAGAATTCCAAGTTGCTCCAAACTTATATAAATTCTGGAAGTAAACCTTTCAGATTGAATATTTTTTAAATGTTCCATATATTTAACTAGTAAAATATATTGATTCACTAATAGTTTTTGACTGTGAAATCAGTTTGTCAATTCCTAGCAACCTTCAATAAATTGCACCGTGGCTTCAGAAGAGTTAAAGAGCAGCCTGAGTTTTTCTATATCATCAGATCAAGAAATAGGCGTCTTGGAGAATGCCCGATGCCACCAATTTTGCTTGCTTCACAGGCTGCAGGCAACTGAAAATATTTTGAAGTCATGTTCTCAGGTGAAAATCTTGTTTATCTATAATACACAAATCCAAAGATACATATATCTTGGAATTTTGAGAAAGGAATAGATCTACCAGAATAAAAATTTAGATCATTAATGAGCTATGAGTATGTACAATTACTCTTAAATTTTAAACTCATTAGAATGAATATTTCATGAAAATATTTCTGACATAAATTACAGGTTTTCTATTTCGATATTTTAAAATATTATGCATTTGAGATGATACTTTAAAAAAGATTCTAATTAAAAGCCATGCATCAATGTCAACAACCATAACTGCACAAATGATGCTTCTCCAGCAGATGGCAACATTGAGAATCTTACAAAAATCCTAAAAAATATTTAAATGGTTATGACAAAAACCAGAAAGTAATATAGTGTTTTAATTAAGTAAAAACAAGCACAAATTAATAAATTACTATATATTTTCCTTTAGTTAGTTGACCAACAGTGTAATTATTTTTAATTCTAGCTGATTTGACAATAAGGCTACACTGAATACATCAGATAAACCCTATGGCTAAAAGTTGAATAGATCATTTATTAAATAACGTCCCACTCTCTGATGTTCTACGTGACAGTACAGTGAAACCAGCTATCACAAAGGGTAGAAATTGATTAGCAACTAAGAGAGAGGAAGAAACTTATTAAAATTATTAAAACAGAAACACAAAGCATAATATAAAACGCTTGCCAAATTCATAATAAATTGCCTCAAAATCTAATTTTAAAGTATTAGTACAGGGACTACATGCTAATCTCTTGTAAAGGCAATTGATAAAATTGCTTAATAGATAATTGGGTCTCAGAAGCACTATTTTAAATAAATATTGTCATTGAAACTGTAAGCCAATGCAAAATTGTGAGTTGAATGTATAGTACAATATGATAAAGACAGATGTAAGCACTTTGCAAAACAAAAAATGAATATAACATTTTGTCTACTGAGAAAACTTAGAATTTAATAGGACAATTTGTGCAAAGATAATCAAGGCAAGTGTACATAAAATGAATGTCAGAAGGGGTTAATGTCTAATACATCTCAGAGGGAATTTAGAATTATTGCAGAAGTGCCATGGAAGCTTTCTTGGTCTATATGAGTCTAAAGAACCTGTAGAAAAATCGGTAATCAAATATGAGATAAAGAAACACCAAAAAGGAGTTGCAGCACAGGGAAATATGGATGATAAATGTCTAAGGTAATTTTAATATTTGGTCGTTATGTTTATTACATGGCCACTTTTTCCATGGAGGAGTACACAAGATTATATACTTGTGGGATATTGCAAGTATAGCATTGATATAGGGAGATAAAATTAGATCTGATTGGGGTAAAGGGAGACGGGAAGAGGTGTTACTGACAATGTGAGTTGGGTTCTACTGTAGAGTTCCTTGAATAAGTTTGTCACAATTGTGCTGTAACAACATGGAGACTCTAGCAATTTTGGAGTGGAGAGGTTGATGACAAGAAAGGTTAGAGATTAAGGCAATATTTCAATCTAAAGTTAATAAGACCTTAAATTGAATTGATGGCAATAGACTGGAAAAAGAGATAAGAAATATTGACCCATGTAGATATACATTACTTTAGAAAGCAGTGAGAAATTTAAGCAGAGGGGCTGGGGGAGCCATTATAGCCATAATTCATCACTGCTTCAAATCTATTACATTTGCTCAGCTTGAAGGTCTATGTTCTGTTGGCATTAACAAAAGATAATTATAATGAGGAAAAAACATGTTGAAGAAGATACGTAAACGTTATGAATATGTAGGGGAGCAGACAGTGAGATTATGTCACTGGGACAAGTTTTCAGTGTTATTCTAGGTAAGTACAATAGAGAACTACATTAGTGAGCAGACAGGCAGGGCAAACAGGAATGGAAAACTACCTATGAAGAAACATGGCCACTAAGATGGAGAAGATATTGGAGGTAAACTGTCAGTTGGGGGTACCTTTTCAGAAAGGTTGAACAACTCTTTAGGAGATTATGGGGATAGACTGCCTGAAAGCATCAGTCTAAATTCTGTACAGAAAACAAAGAACATCAGCTATTTAAAGCACTAGCAGAATAAACATGGCAATGAAAATTTAAGCCTGAACATAGTTATAATGCTAATGTCTCAGGCCACTCCTGGGTCTCAAGCAACACCAATTGCAGATATGATGGCAAGGCTAAGACATGAAAGAATGGCACACAAGAACAATCCAAAACTATTAAGGAGCTGCAACTTCTCTTACTAACAGAGGCACTTTTCAACATTTCACAAATGATAATGTTTGGCACACATCCAATGACCTCAAACACATTACTTCTGGCATAAGAAGATAAAAGGCTTATGTATTCTTTGATAATATTGTTCATGAAAAAAGGAAATAATTTTCCTTTCCAAGCATTTCATGCAAAGAGAAAATACAGCTGGAAAGATTAAACCATTAAAAGACTTGAAAATTTAGGTCTATTCACAAATTATTTCAAAAGTGTTGTTGTTGAGTTAAAATTAAACTGACTTAGAAACGAGCTAACATAGATTTTCCCTCCTTTTTTAAAATCACTATGTAATTGTGAATATTTCACTTAACATACCTGAGCCTTGTTTTTTAACATGTCTATTATTATAACATTAATAAGAGCTCAAACTCATTCAGTGCTTAGTATATGATAAGCACTATAAAAAGAATTGTATGGGGGACCAGCCCGGTGGTGCAGCGGTTAACACGTACCACTTGTCAAACCATTCTGTGGCATGCAACCCACATATAAAGAAGAGGAAGATGGACACAGATGTTAGCTCAGGGCCAGTCTTCCTCAAAAAAATAAAAAATAGTAATTTTACATACATTTGTCTCAAATCTTCCTCAAAGATCTATAGGTTCTATAGACTTTCTACAACCATATCACAGGAGGAAACCAAGGCTTAAGGAAGTGATCTTCCAAGTGTTATGTAAATAAAAATTTGAAAAGTCGGGAGGCACAAATCCAGGTCCATCTGATCTCAAAGTCTGCACTTTCTTAATTTGCATATTAGACTGTCCATCATAGGATGACCAACTGTTGAAGTTTGCCCAAGACTGAGGTGGTTCCTGGCATGGGAGTCATGGACAAACTTGGAACAAAGTTGATTACAGACTTAAGAATAAATTCTACAGATACAAGGCAGTATCGTGCAATGGTTCAAAGAGGAGCTATAAAGTCATAAGTAAGAGCCAGGAATAGGCACAGTATCTTGACTTTGCTGGTAAAACTTATGTAACCTTGAAATACTAATCACTCTGCCTCAGTTTCCTTGCTCTTAATTGTTGGGAAGGTTTAATTGGATTTAATTTTAAGTGGACTAACTATAGGTCATAATACAGAGTTTGACAAGTGATAATACTTACTATATTTTTACTAATACTTATTTTCTGTTAGCACAATTAGACACATATCCATATTTTTAAAAAAAATGGATGGTAAGATATCATCTCCTAGCCACCCCACCCCTTGCCAAAAAAAAGAAAAAGACTTTGAATTTAGCATTTTTTTCACCACTGGTACAGCTGTGAAATATTATAACATGGGCTTTAAGTTTCCAGGATTTGTTTCTGCCGTGGTGAATGCTTAGCTCAGTGAGAGAGCATGTTACAATTAAAATAGTGCTTCTATTATATGACTATTATTAGACATAATTTGACATACCTTGCATTTGGAGTTCTCAGGTTTTTTGCTCTCTAATACACACTATTTCACTGAATAAAATATTTCACAGGATTATCAGTAGTGAATAAAGAACAAAATTTAAAAATTAAATCTTTTTTTTAATTTTTATTTTTTTCGGAGGTACATCATATTTTGAATTCTGTATACACTATATCATGTTCACCACCCGAACACTAATTATAGTGCATCCCCTCACATGTGACCCTAATTACTCCTTTTGCCCTCCCCCCTTCCCCAATGGTAACCGCCAGTCCAATCTCCAATGCTATGTGTTTTTTTTTCTGTTGTCGTTTTTATCTTCTACTTATGAGTGAGATCATATGGTAGTTGACTTTCTCCCTCTGACTTATTTCACTCAGCATAATACCCTCAAGGTCCATCCATGTTGTGTCAAATGGCCGGATTTCGTCAGACAAGCTAACAATTGGGAGAAGATATTTGCAAACTACATATCAGATAAGGGGTTAATATCCAAAATATACAAGCTCAACAACAAAAAAACCAACAATCCAATTAGAAAATGGGCAAAATATCTGAACAGAGATTTCTCCAAAGAAGATATACGGATGGCCAACAGGCATATGAAAAGATGCTCAACATCATTAGCTATCAGGGAAATGCAAATCAAAACTACAATTAGGTATCACCTCACTCAGGTCAGAATGGCTATAATTAACAAGACAGGAAACAACAAGTGTTGGAGAGGATGTGGAGAAAAGGGAACCCTTGTTCACTGCCGGTGGCAGTGCAAACTGGTGCAGACACTATGGAGCAGTTTGGAGTATCCTCAGAAAATTAAGGATAGATCTACCATATGATCCAGCTATTCCACTGCTGGGTATTTATCCAAAGAACTTGAAAAAACAAAGGCATAAAGATATTTTCACCCCTATGTTCGTTGTGGCATTATACACAATAGCCAAGACTTGGAAGCAACCTAGGTGCCCATCAAGGGACGAATGGATACAGAAGATGTGGTATTTATACACGATGGACTACTACTCAGCCATAAATCTTTTTTTAAGAATATCTAATCTAGTTTGACACTTTTTAAAGAGGTAACATTGCTAAACATTAGATTTCTGGGTGACCCATTCTGAGTCCTACAAATTTGGATAATAAAAATTTCTGAACCATCAGCAGAACAAAGTCCCTGTCATGAAGCACCTCCGTGGCTAGCAAAGCTGTGTTTCACATGCAGCTTTGATCTCTGCAATCATCTCTGGCCAAGACCTTGGGCTGCTGTCGACCAAGATGGAGATGCTGAACTTTGACTATTGTTTTGGCTTGGTTATGCCCTGATAGTCCTCCCCTGAAATAGCATCTTCATAGCTCCTTGCTACAGATATTTTGACTTCCTCTGAACTGTGATTTTTCAAAAGCTTGGAAGTTTGGGTGCTTCACTTGAGTGCAAGGGATGAGGTGACCACATCATAGAGACCAAAAGGATTGCAGTTTATCTAGGGACCAGAAGGAGGAGGTAGAAGTGACTTCGAAGGTTCTGCACATCTGGTAAGAGCTACCGGAGCTAACTGGACAAAGGAGGACCATCAATCCTAAAACAAAACAAAACCAGAATGTTTATCCAATTGCTAAAAGATGCTGAGCATTCATTCACATATCAAGATGTTTTATGTACCCTATTCACATGCGGGGGATGGGGGGAAGGAGTTATGGGGGAGATTAGGTAAGTTACAGAAGATATTCAGTATATGTGAATATTTGTGGCCCTGATACACCAATGACACTGCCTTCTCTTAGTTTTTAATTATATAGTGCCTCTCAGTTCACTGGACTAGCCCTGAAATAAGGAAGTTTTACAGGGTTTTGTGTTCTGATATTTTGTAATCTTGGGGTGGATTGCTTTTCCTTCCTTAGCAAAATTTGGGAAACACTCATATACATCTGCTATATTCCTTTTCAGTCCTTCTTGATATAAGCACACAATTTTTTTTCATGTATATGATTTAAAAACAGAAAAATATTTGGGCATTAGAAAATCTAGTATTTCTAGCTTTTATGAAGCAGAAAAAACAGTAGTTGCTTTCATGCATGCATTCACAATTCATTGACTCTCTATTATAAGATCTGATCTTAAGGAGATTAGTCTAGTAGATTTTAATCATGATAAATTCCATAGCACAATTTTGCTGTCGAACACAGAATCTATAAAATATATTGGGAAAAAAGGAGTGACATTCAGCTATAGCTCCTACTTGTCACAAGAAATGCCATAAAAAATTACCTATGGTCTTTATGGGCCACCATGGCAGCTTTAAAATATTAATATTAAGTATTTTTTTAAAAAATTTCAATGGGTTAGTTAATGTATAGAAGACTAATATAAAAAGAAAAACACTCATTACTCTTGCAGCTTTGCTTAATACTGAACTAATCAGGCTTATGATTTTCAAATGATTAACATTTATTTAAATGCAAAATAATTTAACTTTTCCTAAATATTAAAATGCATAATTTATTAAATTAAAATTGATTCAATGTAGTAATATTTTCCAAACACATATGCATTGATTACAAAATTATTTAGCAAAATATTCTATATCTTTAATTAACATTTGGAAGCAAATGAATTCAGTTCTCTTAAGTGCTATACACACTTTAAAAATCTAATAAAACCAAATGCCTGCACACTATAAGCATAAAACTAAATGCACGCATAAAACAAAAATGCTTAATATAAGGAATTTGTTTTTATATTTCTCATTATTTTTAAACATTCTATAAACTGCAATTTTTATATTTTTAGGTTTTCAATAATTCTACAAGAATCTACTTTTACAGTTTCTTAGCACTGTATTAATCTTATGGTATCTTAAAGAAAAAGGAAAATTTCATACACGTCTGAAATTGCAAATTCTGGGTTTATGTGCCATTTATTCCTGATTCTTACGGATGAGCTTCCATTTTATAGTTAACTTTATTTATGTCAATAAAACTTAAATATGAAGCTTTCACACAGGTTTGGGTTTATGTAAGTTAGTGCCTTTTTCTGAAATTGTGTAAGTTCATTTACTTCATTAGTCCCATTTCTTCGGGTGCTGCCACCCTACGTCTATTCAGTCCTGATTCCCCAGAGCATCACAGTGGAGCCCAAGCTTTGTGTCATACGTAGACTTATGAGAATAGTCCGTAATGTTTAGAATGATTATAAAGCACCAGTATCCAATTTTTTTTCTCTTTGTAAGTAAGCAAATATGGCAACAGGAAATCACAACTAAATTGAAAAAAGCTAGAAAAATTACATATTATACAGGAGGAAATGAAATCCTATGCAAAGTCCAAGAGTGCTTTATAAGATATTAATCTATTTAAAGTGCTCAGAGGAAACAATATTCTATACACAGATTTATAATGTTAATTTGGAAACTCTGAATCTAAAGAGAAGGTATAACATGTTTAAAATACATAAGCGAAAACCTTGGATTTCCAATATATCTGTAACAATTGGTTAGAAAATATTTGGAAAATTATCTCATTCAAAATGAAAATAAAATCAAATACCTAACACTAAACTTAATGAAATAATTGTGCAATATTTTTTTAAAAATCAACCAGCAAAACTTTATTAAAGAACAGAAAAGAATGTCTGGATATCACGTTCCTGAAATTAATATTGAGAAACATCGGTTTCTATCCAAAATTAATACGATTTCCACATGAATATGAACTAGTTGAGTTGATAATAATGTTTTAGTGGGGGTAGAAAATATGCTAAATATCAAGTAAATTTGCAACCTCCAACCCCCCCAAAAAAGAAGAAACAGCACTAAGCCCAAGGATATAAAAATAAATTCAGAATTTGAACACAAGAACATCAAATAGATAAAAGAAATACAATCAAAAGCCAATAAAAATAACCATGAATATGTGTGAATCCAGAAATAAAAATAGCTAATTTGTTCCTTTTTATATCAAACATCACTCTGTATATATTTTATATATTAAGAAAATTATATAAATAACAGTAAATGGCAATTTTTATCTTTTTTTCTTTTGATGAGGAAATGGAAGCACAGAGAGTTTCGATAACCTAATCAAACTGCCTTAACAAATATGCACAAGATCTGGACCTAGGAAACCTGGCTTCCAACTTTGAGCCCGTGACCATGACACTGTGTCATCTTTAGTGTATAGGACATATCTCATTTCTTATCAATGGGAAAATGACAGGCTACTTAATAAAAGATCAGACTGTCTAATCAGTTTTACCAAAATAAAAAAAAGTGACAAGCCTCAATAAGAAAATGACAGCAGCAATGTTTTTTATTTCATATGATATACCTAATAATTCAGATGGATTTAAAAGATAACTTAAGTCAACCTTGAAATGTATCCAGTCACATTAATTTCACAATCTTAAAACCTTAAAATGGCTAAGGACTTTTCTGAGCAAGGCACAACATTTAAAACCCTACGTAACTACGATTCATAGCACGTAGTAGGTACTTAATACTCATTTGTTGAATAAAAGTATGATTTCGTGAATGAATGAATGAGTGTGATGAATTGAGTGAAATAGGATGCTTGCTATATGACTTTCTGCATCTGTTCTTCAGGGAGGATTTAGTATCTTTTCCTCCTAAATATTCTTCTCTTATCCTGCTCTAAAAGAGGTCACTAGTAGCTAAATCTGTTTCTAAGAATCTCTGCACATAATACTGGAGAGGAATAATAAGTTTTAGATATTATTTAGTCCCAGATCATTCATTGAGTTTTGTCTGAGGAAGATAGGGCAGGAGGTATTCTTCAGTAACCAGGTGAGTATATCAGAAGAGTATTCTGTATGTCCAATTATGACCAGGAAAAAAATCTAAGACCATGAAAAGGGAAAAAGTTGATTTTCTTACCAGAATGATTCCAGGGATAAAGGAACCCCTGAAACCCATGCAGATATTTTATGTGCTGGCGCCCATTTAGGATATAGATTCAAAGGTATTTACATTTTAAATTTCTGTGAGGAAAATTGTAGTTTAAATTGATATCATCTATTGCTGTCAAAGTGTATATGAAGGCTATCAGGGCAGACATGAATAAGGAGAGGCATATGAGGAATTGACTAGATTTCATTAGAACACTCTGAAGATTAGAGACTTCCCCTCAAACTTTATCTAAATCCCTAATCCACTATAAGCAGATTCCAGTGAATCTTTGTGAACTTTACTGCCCTGTAATTCTCTGCTACCCTATTCATCCAGCTCTACACACACATAGACACACACACACACAGGAGCACATTGCACAAGGCAAACAGCAAAATACTGTACACAAATCTGCAAAAATGAAAAATATTCTAGACTTGATTATATTTTTTTCTACTTCTAGGTGATCCAAATTTTAACAGTCATAATGCAGACTCTTTGAAACATAAGAGGAAATCTTCCAAAACTTTTAAATTGTTACCATATTCTAGTAAAACTACATATAGAAATATACAATGATGCATGTGTGCATGCTCATACACACACACACACACACACACACATACCTCAAACTCATAGGTGAATTGTTTTACACTAACTGATCTTTTTTTACCATCATGCAAGAAAAATACTATACCAAGTCTGCGAAAAATAAAACTAAGATCTTCAGAGGTAGTCTACTTAAAATAGTTTCCTTTATATAATAACATAAAAATAGCTTGAAAACTCTCTACTAAATATTTTAAAAACTCAATACCAAATGGGGTTTTTTTTGTTGTTTGTTTTTCTAAAAAAAGAAAAATATAATATTTTTCTTGAAATACATTCATCTGGTTGTTCAGTTACTAAGGATAGAATAGAGGTGAAACACCCATCAAATTCCAACTATTTTGGAAGAAAAGATACCCATAATCCTATAAGCTACTTTTTGTTTGTTGGTTGGTTTTTCTCCTTGTGCTAGTCATCCCCAAAATGAGGCGTCATTTTGTTGTTCTCTATTGCTTTTTTATTAATTCCTTACCAGTTGCTCCTATAAATGCAGTAGATAATAAACTAGTGTGTGTTTAACTGCATCTAGTTACAAAATATCCTACTCTACTGTCCCCATCAGTCTTATTTCTAGATGAATTAGAGGATGGTCTTCAAGATATCTTAAACCAAATCATATTAAACATTGTAAAACAAGCTCTTCATCTTCACATCACATCTTTTCTCTATATTCGACTTTATGATCTCTAAAACAAAAACCTTTGAGCCATTTTTGCTAGGCATATACCCTCCTTGATGGAAAAACCTGTGAAAAAGAGGGAGTTATGCATATCATAAAAAAGGTAAAAAGCGAAATTAAAGTGAGACTAAAATTCAGTTTTACTTTCTCTTGCCTATTGCTTTTTATAACCTTCAGCAACTCTGAGTATCCATAATGTGTACTGTATTTGCACAGATAAAAGTGATGGATATATTCCCCACTAAGATTGATACCTCACAGGATTGTAAAACCTTTTTTGTTTTTGGCAGAATAATAAAAAAGTCAAGTATTACGATAGAACTTCAGGAGCCTTTTTTCCCTTTTCCATATAATGTCTTTCCTTTTGTTTTTTGAAGTTTCAGTAAAAGCAGCCACGAAGCTGTGAGAGGTATCATTATAAACAATGAGGAATATACATATTAGCTAAGTGACAAAATAGTTCCTTTCTTATCCCCGCTATTTATCTGCAAAGCAGTAAGTGGATTATTCCTTCTTCATGAATCTAGAACTGAAAACAAATATAAAATAACAAAAAGTCCTTAACACTGTAGGTACCCAATTGTATCCATGACCCTCCATTTCAAGCTTGAGTTTTAGAGAGACACGCTTCAGAGGAAATACTGCTGTAGTTACTGTCTTTACAAAACCTGTAATATCACCGCTCTGTTATCGTGTGGAAGAGTGACACTTTCTTTCTCAGTGACACTAGAATTACAGACTAATATCACTGTCGGGCTGTCTGGAACTGCACTGCAAAGCTGCTAATTTCCTTTCCTTTTTCTTGTTTTATATCCTGTACAGGCTGTCTTTATTTTAGGAGTTAGTAATTCATAAATATTTCCATTGAAATATTCATTGGAATAATTCAGGTGTATTATCAGAATCTGAGCCACTGAGAGTAACATAAGAGAACTTCTTGGAAGCGTTTGCTTTATTTTAGACTTTTAGTAGAAAAAAATTTGTGTCATCTCTTTTTTTATTCTTTTTATAGAGAAATCCATAAGAAATAGAGTAAATATATGCAATCAAGTATTATGTAAAACTTAAAATATATATTTAAAATGATTACAGTAAATTTGAGTCATATCTTATCCCCAGTAATTTTGTAAAATTCTGATAATTTCTCATAGAGGGATTTGTCAAAAAAGAGGAAAAAATGCAACTTGAAATTGGAAAACATACAGTCTGATATATGACTTATCTTTCTAGAGTTCAGACTGGCTATCCAAAATGTCCATAAATCTAGAATATTATGATCTGATTGAAAAGTACTTGAAAGAGTTAATATGATTCAAATAAGCTATATTTATCCAGAATCCAAATAATCTAAATATTCTTCCTATGATGGAGGACAACATAAACAGGTATTTCCCAACACTTTCTGCCCAAGTCATTCATTCTATTATTTGGTAACTATTTATCACTTGTCAGCTGGCTATAGGATAAAATGATCATCAACTACATGAGGTTCTTGTTTTCTCAAATTTCATAGTACAATGGAGATAATTATTTCTTTCAAGCTTCCATTAATCTAAAAGGAAAACATCCACTTTGTAGAATAGCAAAAGAAGAATCAAGTTTGCACTTAGAAGTGTACAGTACATTGATCTTGTGCGATATTAATAACACACTTCAGTCTTTGGTTAATTTGAAAGAACATAAATTATGTTATTTATAAATACCTTATACAGTAGTGTTGTTTGAAAAAAGATGAAATTTACAATAATGCAGTTACTTTACATATAGGCGCTTCAGACCTGACGGCCCGAGAAAATGAGATGCGCTGAACTGATATACGGGTGCTCATTCTGAAGACAGAGTTGTACCAGTAGTCAGGGAAAAACAAACAACAATAACAAAAATTTACTAATTCATCAAAGTATGAACTGGGCAGCTATCTAAATATATCAGCATGGCATGTGTGGGAAAGAAGAGAAATATTAATAGATTAGCTGTTTCTCTCTCATCCACATTTCTCTTTACTTGCTCGCCCTTAGACAATTCATTTATAAATGCTATAAATGCCTAACTTTGACTCATGACTGCCAATTAGTCCAATCACAATATTTCGCTTCACTCTGATTTTCATTGTTCAACATTTTTTGCCTAAATTTACTTTCTTTAGGTATAATTTAAATTTTCTGAGTCTATTTCCCTTAGAACTTGACTATCTTCTAGGAATTAAGAAATTATATCATACTAAGGGGAGTATATAAGGTTACTGAGTTTATGTATTATTCTATAACTTATTCTTTCTCACTCCTTTATTAAAAATTAATTTATTATGTTCATAACATAAAGTGAAAAGATAAAAACTGTTCACTTTGATGGATTTTGGCAAATGTATATACCTGGATATACACCTATTTCTAGGTGTATTAATCAGAATTTCCAGAGAAACAGAACCGATTGGAGAGATATATAGACATGGATATAATTATAGATAGATATAGACATATAGATATAGATATAGAAAGAGATATATTGAGTGATTTACACATGTGATATGGAGGCTGAGAAGTCCCACAATCTTCCATGTGCAAGCTGGAGACCCAGGAAAGCCAGTGGTGCATTTCTAATCCAAACCTGAAGGACTGGGAACCCAGAAGGGCCAATGGTGTAAGTACCAGTCTGAAGCTGAAGGCATCAGGAGCGTCAGTGTCTGAGGGCAGGAGAAAATGTGTGTCCTAGCTCAAGCAGAGAGCAAATTTATCCTTCCTCTACCATTTTGTTCTCTTCAAGCCCTCAAAGTATTGGATGATGCCCACCATCATTGGTGAGGGCAATCTCCTTTACTCAGTCTACCGACTCAAATGCTCATCTCTTCTGGAAACACTCTTGCAGACACACTCAGAAATAATGTTTTATGAATGATCTGGGTATCTCTTAGCCTAGTCAAGTTCACACATAAAATTAACCATGGCATGGCAACATGTTTGTATTTATCCTGCTTTGGTTTCCTCAGTTTCTTCAATTTGTAGTGAATGTATTTCATCAATTTTTGAAGGCTCTCAGTTCTGATGTATTTACTTCTTCTGCCCCACTTTCTCTTTCCTCTCCTTTTTGGCAACCCAGTTACATATCTGCTATCCCATTTCATGTTGTACCACAGATCTCAAATTCTTTTTGTTTTTAGCTTTTTTTCACTGTTTTTCAGTAGAGATTTTTTTATTGACTTCAAGTTTATTTTTTTCCACCATTATGTACATTCTCTTTAAAAAATTATCAGTGAATTTTTTATTTATGATGTATTTTAATTTAATGTTCCATACCATTTTATTCTTTTTTTATTGGTTTCTTCATCTTTGATGAATTCCTCTGTATCTTAATACACATTGTTCACAATTTTCAGTATATTTTATAGCATTTTTATTATGATTACTTTAATGTCACTTTCTGATAATTACATAATTATCAGATAATATCATAACTATCAGAGGTGATCATTTCATTTCTATGTTTGCTTGTACTGACAGTTTCCCTTATGACCATGTGTCATATTTTCTTACTTATTTGTGGGTATTGCAGTACTAGTGTAATATTGTAAACCTTTTTAAATGGCGTGCCCTTTCTTGAACCAGATTAGTTGAGTGGGGAGCTGAATCAATCTGATCAATAGTTGAACAGGATCTGGGCAGTTTTGAACTTTAACTTTATTCAGTTTGCTACTAGGTTCAAATATTTTTGAGATTAAGATCAAAACTTTCTCTTCCTTGGGACTTCAGATCTGAGGAAAGATGAGATTCAACAGATTTTTTGTGTTTTACTGCTGAGCTTCCACATTCCACACTAGAAAATTCTCTGTGCCCTATATCCTGCTGTCAGCTTTTTGTTCGGTGGGTAATTCCTTTTTCTCTTTAGTCTTGACTTGTGCTTTCTGTGCTTAGAGACATCTCTTTGATGGACTGTGTAGGAGGGGTTTCTCTCAGCTTTTCTGTTATCTCCTCCTTACCTTCATCGGTGGTGGATTTTCCTCTCAACACTGCCGATAATGAGAAGAGCCAAAGGTCTCCCCTCTCTTCTGAAAGGCTGATCACTTCATGTTTCTTTGCAGATTAGTTCTCTGGTGGGTTCAGGAAAGTTATGAAATTCTAGCACGTCTGGCTCATATTGATAGTGTGAAAGTAGCAATCTGCGGCAACTATCCATAACACAATAGAAACAGAAGTTTCGCTCTCTTATACACACACACATTTTCGTTGTGGTTATTGATAACTTAAATAATTAATTTACTACCAAGACCTTCCACTAGTTATCAGCAAGATGCTTTGTACCACTACAGCTAAGAGACAACGTTTATATACATCACTTACTCCTTCTCTTTAGGAATGGTTATGTTGAAAAAATCTAGTCTGAACATCTTCAGAAAAGGAGATTCCAAATTATTTTAGTAAAGTTATTCAATATTAAATCATCACTGAAATCTAGGCATTTCTCCCTACGACCTTTATTCTGCTCTGTGAAATATTTTAAGTTATACTTAATTTTTTTTCCATGTGTTCAAATGCGGTCATTAGGCTTCTCTTAAGTGTATGCTCTTTAGAATAGCTTTTTCAAGTGATTTGCTATTCTGTTTAGGTGTCCTTTCTAAAGAATTATTAATTTTTTATCCATCTCTTTTTAAACTATAGCAGAATTTTCCATGATTTCCTACGATCTATTTTCTATTTGGTCTCCAACAAGAAAGAGAAACAGAAGAAGAACAAATGAGCTATCAGGGTTCTCGAATATCTTATTTTAAGTTTTGCTATCATTTATTTTCCTATTTATACTTTTAATTTTTAAATTAAGGAAATAATAATTAGCATGTTTCAATTACCAGTCAGGTGTCATATCTAGAATCCGTTAACAAACGTAACAGGTATAAATACATATAAGTATGAGAGTGATTGAAAAAAATACAGCCTAACTTTCCCCCAACTCTTCAGTTTAGTTCATGATCTTTCCTTTTCAAAAATGGCCAAAATGACTAAACATTATCTTTTATTTGTTTATGAAAAATGTTAGATTCATTTTAGTCGTCAACCTTCAATCATTGTATTATCATAGTAACTCTTCATTAAGAAAAGCATTTGCTACTGGTTGACTTCAGTTTAGAAAATCTTATACTTGCTAGTTTTTCCTTAACATGGTTTAAATAGCACTTTGTTTTACACTCCACAATATGCTGAGGAGGAGTCTTTAAAATACTGAAATATTCATGTTTGTGATCCATTGCAATCATTCCCCAGTGTTCTCTGGGTTTTGCAAGAACAAAACAAAGAGGAGTTATATGAGCATCAGCAGTACTGGAGTTTTTCAAATTAAACTTTATAAATGGAGTATTTGCGTACATTTTGTGTTTGCCAAAGATAAACTATTGAAATTAAACAAACTTCATAATGCCTTATACTTTGTAAAAGACATACAAAAAAGGCTATTATTTTAATAGTTGTAGCCAGATAACAACATAAATAGTGAGGTACAATGCTTGGGAAAATTATTTCTACTTGTAAAATTAGAGAAATATAAATGATTATACCATGTCCAAGGGTCATATGCTTATAGCTCTGTAAAACAATGAAAATCAACATGGAAACTAATGAAATTTGGATTATGTTCTTTCCTTTCAATATGTATGCATGATAAGAAACTCTTAAGTCTGTGGTCATTAAATATATTTTAGGCCAATGTGATTAAAAAAAAAAATCAGAGTGGGGCCAGCCCAGTGATGTAGTGGTTATGTTCGAGTGCCCCACTTCCGCACCCCAGGGTTTGCTGGTTCAGATCCCAGGCATGGACCTACACATCGCTCATCAAGCCATGCTGTGGTGATGTCCCACACACAAAACGGAGGGCAACTGACACAGATGTTAGCTCAGTGACAATCTTCCTCAAGCAAAAAGAGGAAGAGTGGTGACAGATCTTAGGGGAGTGATGTCACCAAGATGGTGAAGTAGGAGTCCTCAACCTCTATCCCCCCATGGATACCAGCAATTAGACAGCTATCCATGAATAAAAACAACTCTAGGAGAGCTTAGGAGTCCACTTAAGAGACTTCAGCAACACAGTGGAATAAGAAACCTGAGAATAACCACAGGAAGAAGGAGGGCAGAACAACTTCATTTTGCCTGTATCATCCCCTAGCCCAGGCAGCACAGCTCAGTGCCAAGAGAGAACCCCCCAGCTAGACAGAATTCCCCTCACTGGCTTCCCCAGCCTTTTGGGGCACCACAGGTAGGACCTACTCTGGTTTCACTCCCTCCAGAGACCAGCAAAGCTGAGATGTATAGAGACAGCTAGGAACAAGGAAGCATAGCAGGGGTCCCCATTATCAGCCACACAACAGGAGCAACTGTAGTTCCCAGTAATCTGCTCTGCAGAGGATCCCAGCGGCTATCATCACTGAAGAAACCAATGGCCAGCACAGCTGCTGTGGACATCCTGAGGATTTCATCAGTTTTTGCCTCACAGGTATTGTTGTGGCAGATGCCAGCCACCAAGATCCCTCTGTGTTTTGTTTCCTCTACCCTCACCAGAGCTTGGGATCCATGCTGGCAGCCATTCCAGGCCTCATTGGCTGTATGAATGCAATGTGTTAGCCTCAACACCTGCAGTTAACCCCCATTGCCATACACATGCTTGGGGATAGCCCCTCCAGTCATGCAATTACACACTGCTGGCCTGTTGTCATCAGCTTCTACCGATGTATGTGTGCCAGTAGTGAGATTCTGTAGCCATGTAAGTGTACATTGACCACCAGTGCCCCCACAGCTGCTTGTGGGCCCAGATCCAGTCCTCTCTCTCTTCCCTGGCCTGCACCATTGGACTCAACAGAGCTAGCCTTCCAGCTAGTTGGCTGAGGCCAACTGCAGGCATATTGGCAGCTGCCTGGTCCCTGACTGTTGGTGTATACTACCATGTCTGCTGAGTCTCACCACAAGCACATGACAGTAAAGGCTGGTGTCTGGAATCAGGCCAGGAGTGAGCAGATGCACAGCTGGGGGAACTAGCTGCAGGTGAGCCTAGTGGTACAAGCCAGTGACAGGGGACAGTGGCAAGGGACAAGCAGCTGAGAGGGCCATGGCTTTTGGTGTGCACTCCTGTGACTGCAGGGTCTCCTCATATGTGTGTGTGACAGTGGAGGCAGGGTGTATGTTTTTTTCTTTTCTTTTTTTGCTGAGGAAGGTTCACCCTGAGCTAACATCTGTGTCAGCCTTCCTCTGTTTTGTATGTGGGTCGACACCATAGCCCCCAAAGAGTGGTGTAGGTTCACGCCTGGGAACCAAATCTGGGCCACCAAAGCAGAGCAGGTGAAACTTAATCACTATGCGACAGGGTCGGTCCCCTTTTTTTTTAAACTATGCATCCTTGTAGCTCAAACTAGAATTTGGCGCAGAGGAGACCCTCAACAAATAATTGTTAAAAATTAGTAACCAAACATTTTAGATGTATTTTATTTTATTAAAAAATTTAAACCCCATCTAAACTAAAAAGGGCAAGATATGAAGCACAGATTTAGAATTTACAGTTTTCTTATTCTTATTTTGAAAGTAAAATGTAAGAAAACCATGAATGACGTCTTCTATCTTACAATGAATCAGTTTTTAAATTTGTAAATCAATATAACAATAAATTGGTAAATGTTATAAAATGCAATTTCTTCTAATATATACAAAGCTAAATTTTCAAATAACTTAAATGATTCATACTTCCCTAAATAATTTATTAATGCAAGTATATGGCTTAAAACATCTAATCCCCTTTAAGAATAGATCTCATCGCATTTTCAGAAATCATGAAAATTGCTTCAGTATCAGAGTACAATCTACATATATGTCTTGTTTGGAAGCTAAATTAATTTAATAATCACATTTAAGAGTGTAGTACTAGGGCCAGCCCGGTGGCACAGTGGTTAAGTTTGCATGTTTTGCTTCTCGGTGGCCTGGGGTTCGCGGGTTTGGATCCCGGGTGCGGACATGGCACCGCTTGGGAAGCCATGCTGTGGTAGGCGTCCCATGTATAAAGTAGAAGAAGATGGGGACGGATATTAGCTCAGGGCCAATTTTCCTCAGCAAAAAGAGGAGGATTGGCAGTAGTTAGCTCAGGGCTAATCTTCCTCAAAAAAAAAAAAAAATGAGTGTAGTACTAGATAAATATATAATCTCATTTTCTTTTGTGTATCCACAAAATGGTTACCTTAGATATTAGCCTAAATGATCCCTCAATAAAATTTTACATATTAGGGTACATCCTCACAATGAAAAATGCAGAATGTTCCACATAAATATTCTCAAAGCTCCAGACTAGCACAGACTACTAGCGTCTGGAGATACATTTTCAGACAGCTTGGAACCAGATGAGAATGATGGGAGATGAGAAATGGAGAAGGGTCTAAACTGCACGACTTCACACATACAACATTCAGTTTACAGATAAGGAAGTTGGGAGTCACGGTGATTAGATGCCTTACTGATGACACAAGGCAATGATCATCAGATTTGAGGGTCATGCTGTTCCTTCTACATGAAGAAGGGAAACTTGCACATGGCTTTTTTTTTTTTTTTTTTCCAAATCGGGCAATCTACTTACTAATTTGTAAATAATATCTGGATGATGCCATCTCTAGGATAAATAATAGAACAAAATCATTATGTGTGTGTTTGAATATATGTACCTGTGTGTTTGTGGTAAATGTTTAGAGTTGTTGAATCCAAAATAAATCATTTCTGTGCGTATGTATGGTTGCAGGTAGTGCCTGCAGTAGATTGGATTGTTGTCCTCAATTCCTTCCTCTCTGCTTCAGGGTGACTTTGCTGTGCCCTCCCTCTCTGGGTGGAGTATACCCAACTTGCCACATTGGTGATGGTCTTAACCATGTGACTTGTATCCCTCATCTTTGCAGGTTGCGGCCATGGTGGTGTGGAAAGAGATACATTGGGTAGAAGAAACATATACATTCATTATTTCTTTCCTTCTTCCTCCCACCACCTCTTCCCTCTGCTCTTCACTTTCATTTAGTATCAACCCATACTGAACTTCTCCCCATATCAAGTAACTGCACTCCACCGGCACCTGGAAAGGAAAGCTGAAGATGAATTTTCCTCATCCTTAGGGACTTACCCTAGTGAGGAGAGGGTAGTGGTTGTGGAGGGAAAGTTCCTACATAATGCATTACATTATCATATAAGGATGGAGATTTATTCAACTACAAGAAGATCCAGCAAAATAAAAGCATTATTTTCGCTTTGTCAAATCAGTGAAAGCTTCTTAGAAGTGACAACATTTGCAGATAAGTATATCATTGTCTTTTCTATGTTTATTATAATTTCTGGAACTGTAGCATCAAGAAATGTATATGTAATTGATTTTATTTTATTTATTCTTCAAATATTTATTCACTTTAAATATACTTTCCATATCAGATACTAATATTCAATCTACAATAATAAAGAAGCAAATTGAAAATCACATCTCTTAGATTTTCATTTGGTCCCTCATACTAGCCTCATTTGTTCTCTCATCAGGTAGGACTGTCTGTGAATATTTTCATGGTTGTTAATTCTATTATCCTTGAAGGTAACTTTAGAGTATGAAGGGGAAATTAATTGCTTGTAATGTTTGTAAGGATGACAGTAAAGTATTCAGCTTATGTCACTAACAGTTCTTTTGATCCAATAGCTACTTAAAAAAAAAACAAAAACAAATTTTCTAATATACCAGAGTGTCACAATTAAGTGACAGTTTATCCTCTCTAATTTGTAAAAGCTAAACAGAGATTAATAACTGGTATTTACTGCCATAATTACTAAATGAAAATAGGAAGACACATGCAGACAGATAAATTTTCTAAAGGAATTAAATATTTTATCAGCTTAACCGGTTAAATATTTTATCCATTGAAGTTTTATCAGAAGTTGACTGATCATGCTGGGAAGCTCACTGGTCATTGCAGAAACACGTTAGTTCCATTCCTCCCTCTCTGACGAGCAGCAGGCCCCATTGGGTGAATTACTGGGAGTCAGGTCTTAGCTTCAGACCTCCCAATGCACATCTCTTAAAAAGACAGACCAGAGCCATCAGGCACAGTCATTCAAGCTTGGGGCAAGAGCATTATTTGTACCCTATGACGTCTCCTTTCAATGGGTCCTGAGGGAATGGTGCCTATTTTACGTTACATCATTAGAAAAATAAAAAAGATTGTATCTGTGTTTTCTTGACTTTATATTTAATCTATGATAATTTAACATTTTCTTAAGTTACTAGACATTTGACAAGCAAATTTTCAGTACGCTAAGGCATTTTAACTGTTTTTTTTTTTTTTTAATTTTTCCATGGCATTCAATTGACTTTCCTCTGGTTGTATGTCACTGAAAATATAAATCTGAACTTAGTAAAATAAATTGACCTTTTGAATAAATTAAATTATTTTATTTTATTTTATTAGTGAGGAAGATTGGCCCTGGGCTAAAACCTGTTGCCAATCGTCTCTTTGCTTGAGGAAGATTGTTGCTGAGCTAACATCTGTTCCAATCTTCCTCTATTTTGTATGTGGTATGCCACCACAACATGGCTTGATGAGAGGCATGTAGGTCCACACCCCAGATCCCAACCCATGAACCCTGGGCCACCGAAGCAGAGTGAGCAAATGTAACTACTATGCCACTGGGTTGGCCCCTAAATTAATTTTTTAAGTGAGCAAAAAAAAAAAAATTATTTCTTTTTTCTTTCCTTTTCCCTATCACATTGAAGGTAGTCTGAAAGTCTGTTTGCTATGCTGCTGAAGTATATTCCAAATTTGTCACCATCTCTTACCAACAACCACCAATTTGGTCCAAACATTTTCAACTATGATGGTAGCTCCCATCTGCTCTCCTTGCTTTCATTTCTGAGTTCCTAAAACCATTCTCCAAAGCAACAGCCAAGGTGATCTTTCAAAAACTCTTTCATTATCATGAACTTTCCCTACAAAAAGATTCCCCAAGGGCTTTCCTTTGTAATTAGAATAGAAGGTAAGCATTTTTTTCCTTATCTACCAGACCATCTGGCTTTTGCCTTTTTCTCTGGTACACTACACTGATTTCCTTCTTCATCGCTACACCACCAACTCAGTAGCTTTTCCCTCCTCTTTGAATGTTTCAAGTTTCTTTAAAGAGATCTCCTCTGATATTCATGACTTTATTAACTATCTCAAAACTCCCCTTAGCTCATTGTCTTCATGAAATGTGTCAAAATTTATTTTCTCTGATTATTTGCTGCTTTTTAAGTTCTATCTCCTCAACAGATTGGGGACCTTTTCTGTATTGTTAAGTGCTACAATCCCAGTGACTAAGATAATTCATGGCATATGTTAGGCATTCAAATAGTTTTAAAAGTCAATTTTATGGAATTAACAGTCTATTAAATAATACAGTACTACTTGCAATGTGCTTTGTTCTGTACAACATCTGTAGAAATTGAAGTTTATTTCACTAATATTCAAGACACCCTACTCCCCCAAATGGCTCATGCCCTTAAATGATCATCTCCCTTTGAACTGGACAGGGCCTGGGTTTATGATGGGATGAGACATCCTTGATCAGGTTGTGTCCTATAACAATGGTGAAGGAATTTTTTAGACGTAATTAAGAAATCTAATCAGCTGAATTTTAGTTAATAAAAAGGGAAGTTTATCCCGGTGGACCTGACCTAATCAGATGAATTCTTAAAGGAGACTGGACGCAGTAGCAGAAACTTTCCTGTTGGCCTTGCTGAAACAAACTACCATGTTGTGAGAGGGCTATGTTGCAAGGAAGAGCAGGCGACCTCTAAGATCTGAGGGCTTAAGTCCTACAGCTGCAAGGAATTGAGCTCTGCTAATAACCAGCGAGCTTGGAAGAAGACATCGATTCTCAGATGAGCTCGCATCCCCACATGACACTTTGATTACAGCCCTGTGTGATGCTGACCACTCAGCTAAGCCAAGTCCAGATTCGTGACCCACAGGAACTGAAAAATTGATGTATATTGTTTTCAGTTGCTTAATTTGTTGTAATTTGTTACATAGTAATAGAAAAAATATAACAGGTGATGAATTAATATGAGAAATTGCTTCTTAATTAAAGCCAAGGAACATGGGGATTTGTGTGTTTTGGTTAAGGTATAGGTGAGAGAAAAAACCATGTATGTACACATGCACAGTTAAAGGCATTCACAACTCCTTTCTCTCTTACCTTATCAATATAGATAATACACAATATAGAGGCTAGGAAGATAATTTGTATTTTTATTTGCTATTTAATTACTTATCAACAACTGTATCATGGCAGCACTATGTTCTGTCTTTCAATGTTGCTTTTGAAAAGCTAGCTATGTGTACAAGTGCCACTGATTTGAAGATAATCTCTATTTTCCTTTGGTTTTCCGAATTAAACAATGTATCTAGGTCTGTGTTTGAATAACTACAATGTGTCTAGATCTGTGCGTACCTCGGCATGTGTGTATGTGTTTATTTATTCTAATTGCAATTCGTTAGGCATTCTTTTCATTACTCGTCTTTAAACTCATATTTTTCATGTTGCTTTCTCTCTGTGGTGTATTCTGCATAATTTCTTCAGTTCTAACTTTAGTTCACTAATTATATCTTCTGAAGTGTAAAATCTTCAATTAATTTTGGTTGATTGCATATTTTATTTCTGGAAATTTTATTATTTTTTCATATTTGTGTTTCCTCTGTGGTCTTTGATTTCTAATTTATATCTTTAAATTTCTTATTTCTCCTTAAATGTACAAAACATAAAGTCATTTTATGTTTTCTGACTGATAACTTCAATATCTAGAAGTATTGATGACTCCCCTGTGTTGTCAATTCTTTTTCCCTGATAGATCTTATTCAAGTGGTCTTGTTTTCTTGGGGGTTTGACAATTTATTTCCATGGAACTTTTCTCTTAGTAATTTTTTGAAGTCTGGGTGGAAATTTACTTTCTGTAGGCGGGAAGAATGTTTGCTTTTACCATTTGTTTGAAAAGTGTTACAGAAAAATTGAAAATTAAAAAAAAATAAAATTTAAAAGTAAAAGAAAAAGTTATTTTGAGGTGCAAGAGCTATGAGCACAAAACCATTTAAAATTAAATACTATGGCTGGATATTTTGGATCTCACACTCTGAAAAATGTGCGAAGTCTGATTTTGTGCTGATCAAGTCTTAGTGGAAATATTTTTTATTTGTTGCTTTTAATTTATGTGCCCCTTCCCCCCTTACACTAAGGACAATACAGGAATTCTTGCAGTTTCCTTATTCAGAGTGATTTTTTTTTAAATCATTCATTTTCACATTGACAGATTAGAAAGTTGAAAGCCTAGGCTTGTGCTGCAGTGTTTTATTAGATTCCTCCTTTGGGAAGACTCTGTGTTTACTCTTTTCCCTTTTATACTGTTCACCAATTACAGCAGAAATTTACAATCTCTAGAGTACACAGATGCTCTCAATTCAAAAAGTTGCTTTGGGTTAAATTAGTATGCCATTTTCTTAATTTTATTTCACTTCACTTCATATTTAACTGATTCCTTATTTTCATGCCAGCTCATCAGTCCCTTTAAAATCATGTTCATATATCCTCACATATGTGTTACTTTAATTGGGAAGTTATCCCTTGTATTTGAACAATCATGCCCACATGGAAATATAGAAGTATGTTATAATTTTAAACATAGCCCTGAAGAGATTATATATATATATTCAGCATGCAAACATTTTTGAATATTTCCTTTTAATTAAATTTAAAAAATATTCATATTTCTGAAACTCTGAAGAAGAAACTCCAAGAATCAGGAATTGAATGAAGTGACAAAAAATAATCTGGAAAGCTATTTTCTATAGAATTATAGATAAATAATAGACAGTTGAGTGTGGGAATTAGAGACATTCAAAATGACATACGTTTCTGGCAAACTAGATGCACGGTGGTGCTGTTTATCGAGATACAAAAACATGGGGAAGCTGATAGAGTTTAGCCATATGTTAAGATTGAGATATTTTCTGTGAGGTAATACCATATTCTCAGCTACAAAAGTAGATTTGGGAATGATCTGTATAGATATAACATGAGATTGTGGAAAGAGATTTTGGAATTAAGAAAATAGAGATTTAAAGACTGAGCCTTAAGGAAAAGAAACATTTAACAGACAATTAGAGGAAATTAATAAAAAGAAGATATAGGAGTGGAGATGTAGAAGGAAAAACAGATCCTGAGCATCTGGCAGCAAAGAACAAAGGAATTTTCAGGTTGGTGTATCTTATTTACCTGAAATGCCAATCAGGATAAGGAATAAATCATTACAAGTGACTTATTAAGATGTAGGTCATCTTTAATGTTGATGTTAAATCTTTCGTTTTATGCTGAGGCAGTTAGATTTCAGAGCTGAGAAGTGAATACGAATGTAAGAAGTAAATATATGGAGTACAAATAAATCTTGAAAAAAAATTTCGGCTGATATTTGCTCCTATCAGTTCTATGATATTTTTATTCCTATAAAAGAACTATTTTTCTCTAACTACTATAAACGAACTGTCTAGTCTCAAAGCTAAATCTGCCCCTTCTACTTTTAGACTAAATCAGATCCCATTGCATCAAAGAGTTGTTCAGCTGGTAGTCACTACTTCATCTCTTATATTATAATTATAAAGCTCTCTATGAAATCATACATTTTAGCATAAATATTTTTCACATCTGAAAAGAAAAATTAATACATCTCTCAACTCCACTCACCCTTGCAGCTGCCACCTTATTCCTTTTCTGTCTTTACAACAATATTTTTCAAATTGTTTTATTTTTATGTGTCCGTTTTATTTTTTTCTCATTCACTTTCAAGAATTATAGTGAAGGTAAAAAACATATTGACTAGGATAAAGGCTAAATTTATTTAATAAATATATTCCTACCATAATCAGTTAGCACTTCACACTCTCTAGGATGAGTATAATCAAAGAGACAGAAAATAACAAGTGTTGCCAAGGATGTGGAGAATTACATTCCTACAGCTGGTGGGAATGTGAAATGGTGTAGTCACTTTGGAAAGCAGTCTGTCACTTCCTCAAAAGGTTAATCACAGAGTTAGCATACAATCCAGCAATTCCACTCTTCAGTGTTTACCCCAGAGAAGTGAAAACATATGTCCATACAAACACTTGCATAGAAATGTTTATGGCAGCGTTATTTAATAGCCAAAATTACACAACTGTCCATCAATTGATAAATGCATAAATAAAATGTGTCATATCTTACAGTGGAATATTTTTTAGCATTAAAAGGAATGAAGTACTGACAAATACTACAACATGGATGACCCTTGAAAACATGCCAAGTGAAAGAATCCAATTACAGAGGGCCACAAAGTGTAAAATCCCATTTATATAATATGTACAAAATAGACAAATCTATAGACAGAAGGCACAAAAGTGGTTGCTTATGGCTGAGGGTGGAGGACATGTCTGGTGACTGCTAAAGGTGATGCGTGTCTTTTTGGTGCAATGAAAATGTTTTAAATTGATTATGGTGATGGCTGCACAACTCTGTGAATATGCTAAAAATCATTGAATTGTACACTTTAAAAGGGTGACTATAGCATAGAATTATCTCAATCTGTCCCAAAATTAATCAATCGATCGATCAAAAGTTAGAGCGGATAACAGCCTACTTCTCTCTTGTGTAATATGGCTGAGAAGAGTAGTCTGTGTTGGTGGGATGGATCTGTTCTGCATAGATCTGTCCAACTGCTCGTTCAAGGACACAGATTTCTTCCATCTTGTTATTTTACCGTGACCAAGGGCATCATCCTCTTACACATGTTCAAACCTTGCTTATGGTGACAAGAAGGCATTAGTTGAAGTTAGAGATTTCTCTTTTAGTTTGAATACTATGCAGAAGAAGAGCAAAGAATGGGAACCATCACCTAACCTAGCACCATTGTAGAATCAATTAATAAGCCTTAAATGCAATAGCAGGTTGATTTCACATAAAGAAGTTTTATTCTCTAAGCTGGGTATCACTGTATAAAGTTGTGAATACAGAATTTTCTTTTAAAAAAGTAAAGTCATATCATTTGGTGAGATGAAAATTTGAGATGAATAAAAATCTTGCATTTTAGAAGAACAATTTTATTACAGTAAATTGTTCTGTTTAGATATTTGAATTAAAGTCACCTAATTATAAAGTACTACTTCTTCAACTTAATATTAAATTTAATACCATTTTTTTCTAGACAATGAGTACCTAGGGCTGTTAAACGTCAATTATATTCTTTAGAATTTTTACTTCACTTTTAATTATGCCATTTTTTCAGATTTTATACAGAGAAGAAATCTTTTATAACCGTAGAAACTTTGAACAATTACCTAATTAAGGCTTTCCAAATGTGCCTTATAATTTTACAACCCAGCTTCCATTTCAGGGATGTTTAAAAGTTCGTTTTTCTTATAAGCTATAACCCAGAGAGTAAGACCGCTATGCTTACACACAAAATATGTAATTTCCAAAATGAGAAAAGCTCTTTCAGTTTTTCTTTTTGTTGAATCAGTATGCCTCCTGAGCTATAGAAGTAAAGATAAAATAGAATAAAATTTGTGTTTTGGTCTTTTAAAGTCTCAGATTTTTTTTCCCCTTCATGTATCCTTTTGGTAGACTGAATGGACATTAACTTTGATTTCAATAAAGTCAATTAATAATAGATTGTAGTAATGCAACATATTTTTCAGTTGAAAATGCAAGGGAGAATAGTCTAGACAAAAAAGCTTGGAGTAGGAGTCAAGGTATGTTCTCCTTCAAGTACTATGTAAATAATTTAACTTAACCTTTGCCCTGGAGTTTTCAGAAGTTTTGCTTCATAACAACTCTGGAAAATTGTGAAGATTTTTGAGACAATCTATTATATTTCTTTTGTATTTATACTTTAAGAATGTAATTTTAAATTAAAGTATACAAACATTAAGAAAAGTGTTCCAAAACATTCCATGAGTTTAACAGTGTTTGGTGCCCACATAACTTGTCTCTGATCCCACCCTTCTTCACCTAAGAATGGGGCATTTGACAGCCTTGTCAGATTACTGTGTGCATATCTTACTAACCCATGGGACTGAGATTTAAACAATGAAATATTACATATATGTATATAATTGCCTCCTACTCAAGAGCATACTAGAGCTTATATTACAAACCTTATTTTTGCAGTTTGGGATCATTTTTAGATAACTGAAAAAGAAGTTGATTATTATAAACAGAAATTATTTTCAATGTATCTCACAATATAAATATAACTGAAAAAGAAGTTGATTATTATAAACAGAAATAATTTCACAATATAAATATAAATGAGCTTTTAATTCTTTTACTGTATCATGGTTATCACAAAAGACATAAGTTTCAGCATTATTTTTTTGTGTGAGGAAGATTGATGCTGAGCTAACATCCGTTGCCAATCTTTCTCTTTTTGCTTGAGGAAGATGGTCCCTGACCTAACATCCATGCCAATCTCCCTCTACTTTGTATGTGGGATGCTGCCACATTGTGGCTTGATGAGCAGTGAGTAGGTCCACGCCCGGGATCCAAACCTGCAAACCCTGGGCCGCTGAAGTGGAGCACTCAAACTTAAGCACTGCCACCAGGCAGGTCCCTCAACATTATTTTTTATCACCGAGTTACATAGTAAAACATTAGACCGAAAACAGTATTATTTAGAGTTGCTCATGGTTTTATACCATGTAAGTGGCAGAATTTTAATTGAAACGTATTTTTTGTTATCAGTTTCTGTTTGAATAAGGAAAGCAATATAACTGCTGCTCATTACACAGGGACAGAAACCTCTTGTAGGAGACAGCAGGGAAACACAGGCAATATATTTTCCAGAACCTTTTCAGATATGATAGGGTTTGCAAAATCGCTTTGGGATGAGAAGAATCAAATATTCTGTTTACTGAGACAAGGACAGGTGATGCAGATTCTTCACAAGGAATGTTAGCTTCAGAAACGTGTCATTTGAAATCTGTTAAAAAACAATTGCTCGGGGAAAGGATTTTCAACAAATACATGGTTTGTGTTTGACATAACCAGTTTCTCACACTTTTCAACAATAGCTGTATCCTACTTGTTAAGAATAAAAGTTTATTTCTCAAAGTTGTCTCTTCATCTTCTGGCTGTAACTGTAATCCAGTTCTCTCCTGAGGGCGATTCTCCTGCAGATTGTTAAATGGAACATGCTTTTCTCGACTACACTTTCTATCAATGGGCCTAAACATGGTAGAGCAATCCTCCTTGTTCCTCATTGCTGCTTTTAAATGAATTTCAATTCCTCCTTCCTAGAGATCTCCATCTTTTAGTCTCACGTCTTCCAACTCTACCCCTCCCTAAAGTTCTTGTTGTAATTCTCTGCTGACAACCATATTACTTCATTTTAAAGTCTAGTATTCTACTCATTGCCATTGTCTTCAACACAATTCTTCCTATAATTTCTGGTGATTTTAGTGTTTACTAGTTGATTCTCTCAACAGCCCAGTCTCTCAGTTCCTTGACCTCCTTTCTTTAATGAGGTAGTCCATCGTGCTACCTCAATCTTGCACTTCTGAAACCATATCCTTACAAACAATGACATCATCTTCATAGTTTCAATTTTATGTATCTTACTCTCCAACTACAACCTCTTATATATACAGTTCATTCCCCCATGACTCTGAAAATTCTCATACCTCCCTGGGACTATTGTGCCACAGAGTCTATCACTTTTACCTCACCATTTGGATATATCCACTCTCCTGATTTCCCAGTTTCAGTTTTGCAATGATTTATAATTATTGTCATTTGTATACATTTCCAACCTACTGGAACCATTATATCCCTTCCATATACTTACATTGCTTTATCACAATTCTAACTAATTAGCTCTCCACCATAGTTCCTCTCCATAGTGTCTAGTCCTGTGTAGTTGAGTAGAACTGGAAGAAAAACATGCTGACTGGTCTCATTCTACATTTACATCATTAACTTTACATAGGGTTCTTATGATACCTAGCAATGAAATTATTGTCTCCTTAACTCTTCACTGACTCTCCTCTATAAGTTTTTCAAATCTTCTTCTCTCTCTTGAAAGTTCCAACAACTTTCCTCTATTCTCACTCTTGGCTGATGATATTGACATTTTTTATTATGGTAAAAAAAACCCCGCGTATCATAAAATTTACCGTTTTTACTATTTTTGGGTGTATGGTTCAGAAGTATTAAATTTATTTGCATTGTTCTAAAACAGATTGCCACAACTTTTGACCCTGACTTTTACAACATTTAGGCTAGAGAAATCATTAGAAGTGAACACCCATCACCGCCCCAATGCAAGCCAGCAAATTTTTCCACATGCCTGCATCTTGACTATATACTTGTTTTGGTCACTCTGCATGAGTTACTCAAACTCATTGAAAAGCTAACACTTTCGCATGTATATGATGTCTATCCACACTGTTGTGTTCAAGAGCATTAGAGCAGCAGTTTTCTTCTCTTGCTTCCTCTCTCGTACTTGATCAACAAAGAGACATGTTTTTCCACCATCTTAAATGTGACTTTCTTGACCAAACTTCTTCTCTCCAGCTACTACTCTATTTCTCCTCTCCTATTAAAACCAAACTAATAACAAGAAAAACAAACTTCTTCTGCAAGGACTGCGTAGCCAGCCTGGGTGGGCCAGTGGTTAAGATTTGGCACTCTCACATCTGTGTCCTGGGGTTCATTCCCTGATCAGGAAAATCCATATCTGTTTGTCGTCATACTGTGGTGGCTGTGTGTTGCTGAAATCCATGCCACCAGTATTTCAAATACCAGCAGAGTCATCCATGGTCAACAGGTTTCAGCAGAGCTTACAGACTAGGAAGAAGGACCTGGCCACCCACTTCCAAGAAAAACTGGCCATGAAAACCCTGTGAATATCAGCAGAGTATTGTCTGATATAGCGCTGGAAGGTGAGAGGATGGTGCAAATAGACCAGGCAGCGTTCCACTGTGCTGTGCACAAGGTTGCTAGGAGTTAGAATCGACTCAACGGCACAAACAACAAGAAGGACTGTATATTATCTTCTTCCAATTTATTTTTTCCCATTCTCTCTCAGTGTATTACCAGCAGCTTTTGCTGCTGCCACTATTCAGAAACTGCTCTTGCAATATCACCAATGTTGCTAAATTTGAAGTTAATTTCCAAGTCTTTACCTCAATTAACCTCTTAGCAGCATTTGCCACAGTCCATCAATCCATCCTCCTAGATATACACCCTTTATTGGTTTCGAGAACCCTATTCTTTCTAATATTCTTTCCCTCTTATTGACTTCCCTTGCCAGGCTATATTGCTAGTTACTTCTAATTTCCCAGACCACTTAACCCCAGATGCCTTGGGGCTTGATCTTTATATCACTTCTGAACTCCAGACACGTATCTGTCTGCTTAGTTGATATTTTATTTTTAGATTTCTAATAAATATCTAGAAATTTATATTCCTAAAGCCGACGTTATGGTCTACTACCCCACCCTGATACCCATTCCTTCTATAGCCTTCATAATTTCAGTTTATAGCTGTTCCACTCTTCCTTTATTTTAGGCCAAAACCTTGAGTCTTGCTTGACTTTCCTTTGGTCTTTGCCTACAACAAATACATCATACCTTCTGTCTCCAGAGGGTATCTTGAATCTCAACACTTCTCACTGACTTCACCAGTACCACGTTGTTTGCCCTAACAATGCTAGCCAATAGATGTTTCTTCATTCATGGAAATATCTTACATTTGTGCTGTCTATAGTGAGCCACTAGTCATATGTGGCTATTACCCTCTTGAAATCTGATAGTGCCATTAAGAAACTTAATTTCATTTTTTAAAGATTTGCACCTGAGCTAACAACTGTTGCCAATCTTTTGTTTGTTTGTTTTTTCCTGCTTTATCTTCCCCACATTTCTCCTGATACGTAGTTGTGTATCTTAGTTGCAGGTCCTTCTAGTTGTGGCATTTGGGACACTGCCTCAATGTAGCCTGAGGAGCAGTCCCATGTCCACGCCCAGGATCTGAACCGGAGTAACCCTGGGCCGCTGCAGCAGAGTGCTCGAACTTAACCATTCCGCCATGGGGCCAGCCCCAAGAAACGTAATTTTCAATTTCATTTAGTTTAAATTAATTTACATTGAAATAGCCATATTGGCTACGGTATTTTACAAGGCAACCCTATGCTTCCAAGCTGGATACTTTTTAGCTTTTTTAAAAAAACAGCTTTATTGATGTGTATTTTGCATGTAATAATATTCACTCATTTCAAGTGTTCAATTCGATGATTTTAATAACTTTACTGAGTAGTGAAACTGACCAAAAATCAGTTTTAGAACACCTTCATCCTCTAATAATATACCTCATACCCCTTTAAGTCACTCTCCTTTCCCAGCCCACCGTCAGGAAACCACTGATCTATTTTCTGTCTTTCTAAATTTGCCTTTTCTGGACATTTCTTTTAAAGTGGTATCATATCATATAGATTCTTGTACCAGGCTTGTTTCATTTTACGTAACATTTTTGAGATTCTTCCATGAGGTACCATGCATCAGTAGCTCATTTCTTTTCATTGTTACAGAGCATTTCATTCCATTGTATGGATATACCACATTTTGTCTATCCATTTACCACTTGTTGGAAACTTACATTGTTTGCACTTTGGGGCTGCTATGAATAATGCTCCTATGAGCATCCATGTACAAGACTTTGTGTGGAGATAGGTTTTCATTTTCTTAGGTTTATACTACATTTAGAATTTCTGGGTTGTATGATAGTTTTATGTTTGGCTATTCAAGAAACTGAACATTTTTCACAGTGGCCGTACCGTTTTACTTTCCCACCAGCAATGTACGAATGTTCTTGTTTGTCTATATCTTCACTAACATTTGTTTTTGTCTCTTTTATTTATAGTAGTCATTCTAGTGGGTGAAAAATGACATTTCATTGTAGTTTTGATTTGCATTTCCCTACTGACTAATGTGTGTTCAGGTCCTTATTAATCATCTGCGTATCTTCATTGGTGAAATGTCTATTCATATCTTTTGCCCATTTTTTTTATTGTCCTGTTTATCTTATTATTGAAGTGTAAGAGAAGATTTTTTTATCAGATATGTGTTTTACAAATATTCTCTCATGGTCTCTTTTTGGTTTTTCATTTCACCTTCTCGGTAAGACCTTACCTGGCCATGGCACTTACTATTGCAAACAGCCTACAACTGGCTATCGCCTTTTGCTTCCTTAGTTTTATCTGTATTTCATATCATCATCTAACATATTACAGATTTTGCTTACTTAATTAGTTCAGTGCCTATCTATCTCCCCACTAGATTGTAAACTGTAGGATAAAAACACCTTTTATCTACAAAAAAATTTTTTTTTAGTGCTTTGTGCTTAAAACACCTTTGGCTCTCAAGGTGGGGAATATTTGAATAAATGGATACTTCAAGAAATTCATGCAAAATAAATGTCCTCAAGATAATCACTACTTATTCTATTTTTTATATCTTGTAAAATAATAATACCATAATGTTTTCATTGGAGAGTTGTGCATATTTCCTTTTAAAGGCTAGCTGTTATTATAACTAAAACATATAATATTAAATTGCTTGAATCAGTATGATGCATTCATAGAAATTTAAAATTTAAAGCAATGCATAAGGACTTATTGTATATCTGTAAAATGATTTCATCAGTTCAAGTAATTTTATTATGATTTTGCTTTTTAAACTGGTTTTTCATATATATAAAATTGATCAATCTTCAGTAATGTACAAAATACCTATAACCTTTTGCCAAGCTTTAGAAAAATTAGTTTTATTGTCTTGTTCTTATCTTGCAGCTAGTTCTACAACTAAATCAATCTTGAGTTTGTTTTTAGCTTCCTGCCTACTTAGGTTTAGAACCAATCTATTACGAGCTGTCTGAGGTTCTCTTCTGGATCTTAAAGTAATCTCACCCCTAATGCTTTCACACAGTAGCTATTTCATCTTCTTCATAGAGTGCATGGAATAACCTTACACTTTACTTTTCTAATAAAACCTTTTGTGGCTAAGAATTTCAAGTAGGAGAAGAACTGGGCTATCTCATTCAGGGGTACCGGAAGTCCACTTAAAGCATCCAGCTCATATACAAGTTAAATAATTTTTAAATTTCTGGGTTTTATATAATGCTATAAAAATCTGTATATTTTAAAATCTGTTTTTAGCAAAAACATAAGAGCAATAATTTGCACTTAATCTCTGGGAAGAAGTTGAAGAAAGTAAGCGAGATTTTCTTTATTTAATTGACTTCTTTCTTTTTGCTGCTGATAAATGTGACAAGACAGGCTTTTTATGTATCAGTTCCTGTACCTAAAAACTGGAGATGACATTAACATCTAGTTCACACATTATTGGGAAAATGAAATGAGTAATGCATGCTTGATGTGCTATAAACTCTAAAACATTGAGCAAATACATGTAATATATTTCAAAACCCTTATTAGAAGATCTTGAGAGTAACAGATTATTACACACTTGTTTTCTCAATTCAAAGCTGTAAATGGACGTGGAATGCTCATAAGGCTGCACTAAGCTTTATGGAGATTATTTCGTTTTCCAATACCAGTGTTTGTAATATATAGCAGAGGAGACAGAGTCAGAGAGAGAGACAGAGAGAAAGGGACTTCCTTAAATTACTTGATTGTATTCTTAAACGTCATCAGAAAGTCCAAGCCCACTAAATTACTTCTGATACGACTTTTACTTTTTCCAGAAATATTTAATACATACACACACACACAGAGGTATGAGAAAATTCAGTTTAAAGAGTTTAATGTTTAAATTTGTATACAATATTTCACAATTATTTCTCTTTATTATACCAGGTTACAAATGTAATTTCTCCAGGTTGGCATAGATAGATAAGATTAACAATTTAAGACTTGATTCTAGAAAAGATGTCCAAATCTAACTGTTAAGTGACCTGGATATGTGGCCTTTTCTCAGTTTGCTTTTATCTTAATGTAGTATACCCTCTACAGTGCTTAAGAGCACCTTCTTCATTACAAATTTAACTCAAATATCCTACGTATCAAAGTTGAACTAATGTTTCCTTTGAATTAGTGAAAAATCAGTGTTATTTTTATAACTTCTTAGGCAGGCAATACACATTTCAGTATGGACATATTCACTATCTTAAAAGTCAATTTGCTTGCTAATTAATTTAAAATTACTCTTTCAATGATATGATAGACATATTTATGTCACTAGTCAAGCATTCCCTTAAATCTATGGTTTGTTATACATTTTGTGGATGATATTTATTGAATAATTGAAATTTCTCATAATCAGTTAAAATATAGTAAAAGCTTTGTGGTAGTATTTGTTCGAAAGTTAAAAAAAAATCCAATTAATTTTATTGAAACTGAATATTAAAGTAAAAAAATTACCATCTTAGTTGAAAATATCTAGTAAAATTAAACCCAGAAATCAGAAGAGAGTGAATTATAACTGATCAGAGCAGCATGCTATCATTTATTTAAATTAATAGTATTGCTCTGTATGTTGGCATTTTAAAAAGCATAAAATAGCATTATTTTATTTTAAATGATTCACAGTTTATCTAGAGAAAATCTTTTTGTGAAATTAGCTCATCTGGCTTTCACTCAGTGCTACATCCTTCAATTAAAACTGTTGAAATTTCTTTAACAATGGATATATACAGTATTACATATTCACTGTAATGCCAAAATTATTTACAGAATTCTCTTTCGTGAATGTCTACTTTTCTGACATACGTATTTGATGTACTTTTCAAAAACATCTATATCAGAAAATATTTCAAAGTATATTTTTAAATATTTACATATGTCTTTTAACTAGTATATATATAATAATTCTGAATATTAATTCTTATAAATTGTACTAGTAATGATACACTCAATTTACTCTGATCATTTCTCAAAAAAGACATTTATTTACTATCTTATGTTAAATAAAATAAAATAGTTTATTAGGCTAATAACATAAAATGACATTAGGAATGCACTTTTAAAAAATCAATAAAGACTGATTTTTATTCAGAGAATTTCCAAAAATATGTAATTCTATTTATAATTGTAAGACTATGTTCAAGGTAGAAAATGACCTGTTATATATAGAAAGACAACGACATTCTTGAAGACTGATTTGCAGCTGAAAATGATTTGAGATCATCTTTAGAGGGCAGCACCTAACTAGGGAAAGAGATATTTCAGGTCTAAGTAGTTTGAGTACATATTAGTGTGGTTGAATCTGGCAGTTAAAAATTGATAGGCTATTAAAATACCACTTATTCACACTTTTCCAATATCAGAAGAGGCTAAATAACAGCAGCCGATAGGGACTTAAACTGGTAATGTAGTGGAAAAATACACTTCATTAAACTCACAAGCTGTTAAAAGCATATATAATTTTGTCAGTTATTATTGAAGCAACATGGGACAAATTTTCCTTACTCCTAGCATGAAAACAGAGAGCAACAGTAATCCATGCTTTAACAACTACGTTTCATGAAAAGAAGATATGAGGAATGTACCTTGATCTTTAATTTTGATGATAGCATAAAAATTAAAAAGAAGATACAAGTAGAGAAGTAAAATGAATGAGACTGTCTATATTTTTTTACAGTCAAATGAAACTAGAATTTTAAAACGTAGATCAGAAAACATTTTATTACATATTGCTTACAAAAAATAGAAAACAAGATTGACAGTTAAATTATACAGTGAAATATTTTGAATAATTACTTTATCAAGCATATTCACATTAATGAAACAATTGTTCTATTGCTCCATGATTGTATATGGGAAAAATCCTATCTGTACACAATCACTTTTTCTGAAAATCTTTGATATATCAATCTTCTTAACCTTTCTATAGCCAATGATGATACTTTTTTAAAGTTTGCAAACTATTAAGGACACTTTAGGACTTTTATAAACTGTATTACAGTAATCTCAGTGCTTAATATTAGAGACTGGCTCTGTCATTACTTATTTAAAAATGAATCATGTATACATATAATTGATAAATTACTTAATATCTCACCAGTGAATTGTCAAAACCACCACATAAAGCAAGCCTTTTATCCATTTACTCACTCAGCAAATATTTATTGCATCTAATTGTGCCAAGCTTTTCTAGGAGCTGGTGATATGTAGATGCTCAAGACTTCACCATATAGGACCCTGTCTCATGGAGTTTATACTAAATTACCAGCCTTCTTATTTTACCTTTAGATAAGATATGAGTGAATATGTATGTGTTGACAAATGGGTTCAAAGAGGCAGTTGTTCTGAAAGAATTTTAGCCCCATCAAGACCAAACATTACTCTTTCTTTAGAACAATGTGATCAATTTTACTCAACTAGTCCTCTCTAATCTTTAATATTGTAAATAATTTGGGGTAGTGGAAAAAATATTTTCTACAACGTTCTGTGCCCCATGCTGTTATCCATAAAAGCACTTAAAAGAATTTAGTATTTTAAAATGCGGGTGAATTTAAAAGCTATAAATACATCTAGATAATTCTAACCACTAACCTGATTAATGATTTTAGGAAATCTATATTTAACTCACTGTTCTTTTTGTCCAATTCTTTGATTTAATTTTAATTTTCAAATATATCGTTTTAAGAGCATAACTTATTACTAGCTATAGCAACTAACCCGGTATAAAGATTTAGGAAATCAGAATTTATAGACTAGTTACTGCTTCTATGCAGAACTTTGCCTTCAAATGAAGTACCAGGCTTGCATGTAAAACTAAGATGAAGATGAAAGGCAGTTTTATTAATACATTTATCTCCTTGAAAAAGACAAAATCTTGGCCTTGGCAGGTTCTCAAATTTTTATTAAGTGACTATAAAATGCAGATAAGCTTTTATGTTGTCAAAATACCAATTTTAATGTGATGCATGGAAGACCCACTGTGAAGCTTAAATTTGAATTGCATGGTCTACTATCAAATTATTAAAAAAGAGTCGAGGTATCCTTCAAGTATATCTTATGCTTATCCTAGATAAATATCCCCACAAATTATAATGTAGTTATTTTTGTTTGGCATGGAATAAAATTTCAATCAGAAAAGAGAATAACATGCTTCTTTGTGCTCTTATATCTGTCTGCAAAGCCAATTTATTTCTTGTCATATTTTTATAAAATTACATTACTTACCTTGAATGATTTATCTTGTTATAAACTTTTGAGTGGCAGCATTTATATTTTTAGGATTATTTCCCCTAAGTTGTTATATGTTGTGAAATATTATTTATCTAGACTGACAAAATAAACAAGGTTTTATTTGTTAAAAATAAAATATACTTAGCTAAAGAGCAAATAAAAGCTGATTTCCCATAAATAAATAAATGAAAATATACCACAAAAAAAGTTTACTTTTTTAAAAATATAAAACCAATATATTCAATATATAGCTGTATATTTGTCATATTTTTACTTCATTCCCATTAATTCATCGGTATTTTTGAAGTGCTTGTTTTATACCAGCCTCTGTTATATGTCCTGGTCATCACTCCTATCCTCAAAAGAATATTTCCAAAGACAAGGAGAGTCATGTGTATAGGAGATAATGTTTATAATTTTAAAACAAAGCTAAGACATTTTCATTTCTCTCCAATATCTTTTCTTTTTCCCAGGAACTAGTTTCACCATTTGGGGCATAGGAAAGACAGGAGAGTATATGTAATTCCTGAAAACGAAAGATGGGAGGATGAGCTTTAAGAGGGAAAGGGGAAGTACAAGAAGCCATTTTCTTAAGGGATCCAGGGTGAAAACAAGGAGAGAATGTGAAGGGTTGAAGGAAGCAGCCAGTGAGGTGCATACATCCCAGCTTTGTCCTTTTGTGCAAACTCCAGTGGAGGAAAGTTTACAGATTCATTTGGAAGAAAGTCATATATAGAAGAGGCTTGTGCTCTGCTTTTCATTTGAAAACCTCCAAATCGATTTGGCCGTTTGGGGGCTATTACTCTTTCACATGAATTTTAGAATTCTTTGTTCTATTTCTGTGAAAGCGTCATTGGAATTTTGAAAGAGATTGCATTGACTCTATAGAGTGCTTTAGGTAATATGTGCATTTTAGCTATGTTAATTCTTCCAATTCATGAGCATGGGCTATCTTTCCATTTCTTTATGTCTTCTTCAATTTCTTTCAACAGTCTTATAGTTTTCAGTGTACAGGTCTCTCACCTCCTTGGTTAAATTTACTCCTAGGTATTTTATTCTTTTTGTTGCAATTGTAAATGGGATTATAGTGACAGTTTTACTTCTTTCTTTCTGATTTGGATACGTTTTATTTCTTTTTCTTGCCTAATTGTTCTGGCTAGACCAGAAGATGTGGTATATATACAGTGGAATACTACTCAGCCATAAACAAGATTAAATCTTGCCATTTGCAAGAGCACAGATGGACCTTGACGGTATTTTGCTGAGTGAAATAAGTCAGATGGAGAAAGATAAATACCATACGATTTTATTCATATGTGGAGAATAAAAGAAACAAAACAATAACAAACACACATATATATAGAGAACAGATTGGTGGTCACCAGAGGATAAGGGGAGTTGGCAGAAGGGTGAAAGCAGTAAAAGACGACATTTGTACAGTGATAGATGGAAACTAGACTTTTGATGGTGAACACAGTTTAATGATATACTCATGAAATTTATATTATGTTATAAACCAATGTCACCTCAATACAAAAAGAAAGAAGAAAATCTCCAAGAAGACAACCACACAGTTGGATCCATTTATCAAACAAGGGCAGCTGCAGGAAAAAGATGTTATGTGATGACTCGAGAGAGTTGCTGAGTTCCAGCTCCTGACTCATGGCAGATATGTAGTACCGGAAGGATATGGAAGTTTCCATAGGTCACAGGCAGGCATTGATATTGCTTGCTTTTACTGAGTAGTAGGCTTGCTATACAGATAACCAGTGACATAGTGACCTAATAGTCTAGGACTAGAAACTGAGCCACTGGCCCAATGATGAATTGACAATTATGTTGAAACTTCCATAGGATTTACAGTATCAGTGGATGTTGAGCTGGGAAAACCCTTAGGAACTGACTAAGCTAAATGCATTTCACAGGCCACAGATTTCGCCTGTGGGCACGTGCTTATAGAAAAGAACAACTTAACCACCATACAGTGGGAGTCAGCAAAGATACACAGGACAGTATACAAGTCTGAGAGACCGTCTCACTCACTACTACAACAAAGATTTCCCAGCATCATTATAGTCTACAAATTGGATCTAAGAAAGTTCTGACTTATTTTTAAGTTTTTTAATAGAAACTTGAATCATGATTTGAAATTACTTTTTGCTTTTGTGTATCACAATTTCTATTAAAAAGTATCAGAATTACTCATTTTCCATTGTAAATCTATTCAAGAGACACAACAAAAGGGATTATAATATAAAATAACTACATTTCAGATTTTAAGCAGTATATGTCTATGGCTGTCCATGTCAGCATGAAGTTAGAAATTATACTCTAACAGAATTCAATATCCCACCAGGTATTCCTAAACATACTGAAAGCTGCTAATTCAATCAATAAATAGCCATTTAATAACCAGTTGTATACTTAAATTTTTCTTAATTGATAAAAATTTCCAGAAAATGATATGCAGATTTACAAATATTAGTTAAAATCTATATGGGAAAAGAGGATTTTATGATAAGTTAGTAGAACACAATGAGAGGGAATCTAGCATTAAATAGACAGTTGGTTATCACCAGTAATTACAGGATGTAAGTGGTGGATGAGGGAGCATCTTTGGAAGTGTCTGGAGAGGTAGGACTCTAATCTGGAGGACCAAAATTAGGAGAAGGGAAAATAATTCTTCAACTAGAATTTGAAGTTATTCAGTCCTCCAGGCAGCAAAGTAAGCCACTAATATATTTTATTTATTGATGTGAGAGAACCCACCCTAAGAGAATTTCTGTAGATACCAGGGGAATATGAAAGTCATCAAAAAGCACCAGGATATGACAATCTGCTTAGAATGTTAAATAAAGAGTATCATTTTTGCCTGGAATATTTACTTTTTATTAGAAATAATCACTTTATGCCAATATGGCCATGTAATAAAATATTGACAAGGTTTAAATAAACATAAGATAAATTTGTCGTCTGATCAGATATCCCCCTTTACCATTATAAAATTTAAATCCTTGCAAATCTTAGAATTAGAATCTAATATCTAAAATAATTTTGACATTATCTTCATTTGGTCTCTGTTTTTCTGAACAATATTTCCAGCTGTATAAGCCATATGTTCTCCAATATCTGTTGACAGTAATGCTGGTATTTGTAATTTAAACCTACTTTGTTTAGAGAAATTGTAGAACATTCAATAGATGTGTGAAGATTTTTAAATTACTTCTTTGAAAACAACATTCAACAGAGCTGATTTCCCTCAGTATCTTCCCATGGTTTTGAAATTCTCTTAAACATATCAAATTAACATTTTGTTCACATTCCGTGTGGCGTCATATTAAACAAATCCTCAGGTTCCCTGATCATTACTCTCCTTCTTATTTTCTCATTGTCTTCTACTGACAACAGATTTTCGTTCCAGAAACTGTGGTTACATAATGTGGTTAGGATGCTTTTCATGGACTTATCCACTTGTTGGGGACAAAATATGTACGTGGAAGGTTTAAACAGTTCCATCATGGGCACAGTGGCGTGATCTTCAGATTTGAGCACTTCACCCTTTTCCACAAAACCCTACCAGGCAAGCAGTTTTCTAATGCTCTAACTGGCTTATCATTGCATGCCATATAAAAATTAATAGTATTGATCTCTGAACCAAACTCTCAACATCGCATATTAGTTTGAAGGATAGTCTCTGATAATTTTATTTGTTTATTCCCCTTACTAAATGGTGCAGTAAACTTCATACAATTATGACCCATCATTGCAAAAAACATTCATTGCAAAAATATACAGATGGAGCACATCCTCACACCATTTAATGGAGGCCTTATGTTTCTAACTATTCATCTGTTGATGGGCATTTGAAAAGTTCATGGTTTTATTCACAATAGTCAAGAAGTGGAAGTGGCCCAAGTGCCCATCAATGGGTAGATGAATAAAGAAGATGCAGTTTATATATACAATGGAATGTTTAAGAAAGCCATAAAAAGCCATAAAAAAGACAAAATCATGCTATTTGTGACAACATGGATGGACCTTGAGGATATTATGCTAAATGAGATAAGTCACACAGAGAAAGACAACTATCATAGGATTTCACTCATACGTGGAAGATAAACATTCGCATAGATAAGGAGAACACATTAGTGGTTACCAGGGGAGAAGGGAGTGGGAGGAGAGTGAAAGGGATAAAAGGGCACATATATGTATGGTCATGTATAAAAACTAGACTATTGGTGGTGAACATGATGCAGTCTATATAGAAACTGAAATATAATCATGTACACCTGACATTTACACAATGTCATAAGTTAATATGACCTTAATAAGGTCATATTAATTCAGTAATAAAAAATTTATTCCTTCGAAATTCCCTCTAGACTCAGTAATAAAATTATTTTATCAATAATAAAAAATACACTGAATAGTGCAGCATGCACAATTACTTTAAAAAAAAATAGATGAGCTATTTCACTTGGTGGTGGTTCAGTGAGGAACAAAACCTGTTCCCAAGTTTCTTCACATTTTCTCTGAAGTGACGCTCGGAAAGACTGTCCTTAATTTCATCTACTTTTTAACCCATTTGTTGGGACCTCATGATTTCAGTGATCTTAATTGCCATCCTTCCATCACCAAGATGCTGATCATTGCTTTCTTTACTGGAAACTTTTCTTTAAATCATCCACGTCTAAAGCTACTGCTTTTTCTTTGACTTTACCCTGAGACGTTTTTCCAACTGTGTTGCTGACAGAGAAGCGACGAGGAATGAGCTAATATTCCACAAACTCTAGTGTGGTGCCGACCAGGATCATACTCATTGGGGAAGCACCCACTGGCTTGGGCTCCTCCCGATTAGGGAAACAGGTTGGTAGAGGAGGCAAGAGCCTAAATGACTATCACTGCCTATGCACATTCTTGGCCTTTATTCTTTGCTTTCTATGTCACTGTGCTTGTCTCCTACTGCTGCACATTTTAACATTTTTTTTCATTGACTCCTTCCTTAAATCAAACTTGAAAATTTGCAGTTTCTCTAGATTCAGCAGTGTCTCTTCATCTAGGCAATCTTGACAGTTCTCGTGTATTCAAATTTCATCTATAATCCTCCCATTGATAAATATCAATGCTAATTCCAGTTGTTTTTCTGATATCAAGTCTGTATAGGCAGCTAACAATTCATAGCTTCTTTTGGAGTCTTAAAGTCAACTCAGGTTCAGTCTAAAACTAAACTGATTTTCACCCAGTCAAGTTCTTATTAAGGGTCCTCTCTCAGGGAAAATGGCAAGATTTTAACCAGAGTCTCTTAAGCCAATCTTACATCCAGTAAATCATCAATTCCATTCAACTCTTTTCTTTTACCCATACGTTCCTGTTTATTCTCACTGTCACTAGTTCAAACTTTCATTATATTTTTTTCCTGTACTATTGCAATAAATACCAACTTATGTCCATATATCCCTCTTTCTCAATTTCAATCAAGTTTTAGAGAATAGTTAATGTAATATTTTTTGGATAATGAAAAAAAATTACAAGATTTCTGCTTTATAACACTATCTGACAGCTTGTTATTCTTAAGATAAATTCTGAAAAACCTAAATATAGCCTAAAAATCTCCATATTTTCTGGCTTCTGTCTATTCCCTGGACATCATATCATTACATCATGAAGTCAGGGGTACTCTGCTGTTTTAACTTCCTGATAATTAACAAAAAAACTCCTTCTGGACTCAGTGCCTTTGCACATATGTATTTCCATTACCTTGAATATTGTTCCATTTGTCCTCAACCTTAATAACTAACCCTTGCTCATTACGAGTTCAGATTCAAAGTCACTTTGCTGCAAATGTTTTCTTTGATATTTCCTGATACTATGCAAGGTCAATAATTATATGTTGTTATTTCAAACTATTTTCCCTCTTTTTGTCAGCTATGACAGCCATAATAGTTTATTCGTAATTATTGATTTAGTAGAGCTTTCCTCCAATACACTTAAGTTCTAGGAAAAAAGTTAGACTTACTATCATTGTCAATATTTGGCAATTTGTCAAGAAATATTTAGAAAGTTAATTAATGAATAACTACATTAGTTATTTTTACCTGTGTCTTCTGTTTCTGTATAACATCTCAGTGATGGCAATATAAAAACATGCCTTAGTTGACATCATTTGTGAAAATTTGACTGTAATGTTTACAAAAATCTTGCATAGTAATATGCATAATTAAGAATGACATAGTCATCACTTATTAGCAAATCCTTTCTTTTTACTCTGAGAGTGAAAGTTCAGAGGTGACAAGAGTTTAAAAATTCAATTCAATTTGGAAAGCAAAGCCTCGTTTATCTAGTTGGCCTTTCATCTGCTGAGAATCAGTTTCTGTCTCTACTAGTGAAATATGAACTCCATAAAAGTGGAGAATTTTTATATTCTCAGCACTTAGAATAATGGACAGCATATGGTAAATATTTAATAAGTAATTACTGAGTAAACTGATGAATGTGTGAACCATTAAAACATTTTACATAGATTATGTTTGTTCTGGATTAGAGAAACTATACTTAGTATTTAGAGAGGAAAATAATAATTTGGCGTAAGATTTCTCTTCTGTTAGTACTTTTATTTAATTGCTCAGAGTTGATTTTTCTCCACCTGAACAATTGATTTTTTAAAAATCACTTACAACTTTAAATGACACATATATAACAAGGTATTTGTAAATATCAGAAATTTTCATTTTTAAATTACTGCTATCCAAATACCAAGAAGGAAAACATGTGCAAATATATATCTTAAGCTTCATACTTCAACATATACACATGCAAACTTCTAAAATATTATTACAGAGTTAATGACGGATGTTTTTATTTACAAAGTTTTCATTGTTCTCTAGGGGAATTTTAAAACTTTTAAATCATTGACCCATGATAATATCACCATGCGACATCACTATGATTGCATCAAACACAGACTGTCAAGGTCAGAGCACCTTTCCTGCAAGAAGAAAAAGATACATGAAAGAATTTTTTTTCATAAAAACTTTAATGTGCAATAATTGCTAATACATTTTTGTCATAATTTTTAAAAATGATGTACATGCAACATGACTTTTATTTTTCTTTCATTTATGGATGATTAATGAAATTTGGGTCTTTTTATCTTGCTGTAATTCTTCTTCCCTCTTTATCTTCTACCTCTCTTTCAATCTTATGCATGGAGAACAACTAAATTAAATCTATGACTTAGAAACTGACCGATATGCTGGAATGAGAATTACCTTCTTAGTTTTAATTATCACCTTTTTAATCATGCTATATTATTTTGAATACTATGACCTAATATGTAAGGAAGCAGTAGCATAATGCCAAGAAGACATATTACCAAACTGGCACAATCTTCAACGCAGCAGGCATCATTATCCATAAACACATTATCATTATAAATCATTATCCATAAACTTGAATGACAATAACATAAGCCTATTTTCCTTTATATAATCTACCAAGTGCATAAAAAATACCTCTAGCAAATTAATCGTGCATCCTCAGCCTTTAGCATCATGATAGAACTGGAAAGAGCTTGCACTGGGTTTTGGATACATCTCTGCGGGCCCCATGTGCCCATTTTTGTTAGTCCTCTCTCCATGTAATTTTTTTTTTCTTGAGGAAGATTAGCCCTGAGCTAACATCTGCTGCCAATCCTCTTCTTTTTTTTGCTGAGGAAGACTGTTAGTCCTGAGCTAACATCTGTGCCCATCTTCCTCTACTTTATTTGTGGGACGCCTACCACAGCATGGCTTGCCAAGCCCAAGCGGTGCCATGTGCACACCCAGGATCGGAACCTGCAAACCCAGGGCCGCTGAAGCAGAATGTGTGAACTTAACTACTGTGCCATTGGGCTGGCCCCAACTCCATGTAATTTTTATTCTACAAATATTTAAACAATAACTAAGGCCGTTTCTGTAGAATTTCTCTTCATTTTAAATCACTTGCTTCTTAGCTGCTCCCTGTTCACCCTGGAATAACTCCTGTTCTAATGACAGGAGAAATTTCTCCCAGTTTCCTAAATCCTTGATCTGGTTCTGAAATCCCAAAGTTAGATAGATAAGAAGACTTTTCGGCCTAGCTACCAAATAGATGTATCAATATTCATTATAATACTCACTCTCCAATTCCTTCATAATCAGGGAAGCAATATTGGAAGATTGTGTAAATAAGGCAGTTAAGTGTTGAGATACGTGAGGAGGAGGTTTTGGACTCAGATACAGGCTCATGACATGTGAATGTATATTGTCACTGTTAGTACTTTCAGTCTATATTAAATGAACATTTATCCATTCTCAAATATTTGGTTGCTATTTCTGGAATGTTCATGTATATATACCCGCAAAAAATGGGATAATTTACTGAGAGTAACTGAAATGATATTTAATTATATTCCTGTCCAGTTTGAATGTTAAAATGTCATAGTTAATTCTTTTTAAGATAAAGGAAAATTGAGAGAGTCATTACCATTTTGAAATAAGACCAGGACATAGATTTATGGCGGACAAGAAAACCATTAAGTAGATGAGATCAATAGATGTCAAGCGCATGAGAGATTCTTGTGACACCTTAAGAAAAGAAGTGACTTTTAACTATAGACATAAGGATTTATAAATGTAATCTAAAAGGCTTCTCATTTAATTGACAAAGAAAATCTAAAAGCCTAGAATGAAATGAGTATTAAACCATGAATTGCAAAATGCCACATGCTATCTTTAAAAGTGTCTAATTCTTAAGCATATCCTTGATTAAACTGAAATTGAATTCATCTCCTAAAATATGGTTCAGTTGCTTTAAAACCTTTCTTCAATTATTATTTATTTCACTTTTATGTCAGAAAATGATCACATGTTAAGTTCAATTTGTGACTATATATGTATATATTATATATCCTCATTATCATATTCTTCAACTAGTGTGTAAATATTAACTTATTATTTCTTCATTTTGAGACTATTTATATTTACCTACATTATACCAATTCTTTTAACCTTTAACTTTGCTTTCGAGTTGTTAATTTCTAGTCTAAGCTTTAAAGTAACCTAAAAATTAATACAAACTATTCAATTTTAACCAATATATCCTTTTTTCCTGAGCGTCTATCTCCTAATTTGTAAAACAAAGACAGTGGGCTAGATGACACCTAAAGTTCCCCTTGGTTCTAAAGTTATCTAAATTTATGAAGTGTCCTTGCTTTTAGAGATTATAAATTGGCAGGGAATAGATTTTCAGAATAAGTCAGATTCTTTTTTTGAGATAGAGTATTCATTGAATAATACGTCATAAAAATCACAAAAAAATATTTAAAACATGATGACTGGATTGAAAGAATTTTCAGTTTCTCTTTTACACAAACAATAAAAAGTAGTTAAATAGAAGAATAATTATTTGTAAAGTACACTAGTATATAGAAAAATATCCTCAAATGTTGGTATATTAACATGACATTAAGATAAAAAATAATATGCAAAAACTAAACAGTGTACTTTCTGTATTGCACTCTGTTTAGTGTTGCAGTGAGAGTGAATTTATATAGAAAAAACAGAGTCCATCAGTGGAGATTGTTCTCAAGGTTATGTAGAGCCTTTGAACCCCACAGAGATGCATTCTCAGCCATAGATAAGTTGAAAGACTTCTAATAACGTGCCCCTTTTTATTGAACATGTTCCGATGTCTCTTTTTACATTGATAAGCTGCACCCATGGCTCACATACAGGAAGTGATAGAAAGGGTAATTGCATAGATTGGAGCTGGGCTTCATTGATTTCTCTGACATCATTGACTTCATGTTTCCCCCAACTTCCCCTTCTCTCCATACCCACTCCAGAAATGTCTCTATCAACTGCTAAACATTAACCTACCCAAATCTCGAAAGCTGGAAGAGCATGTGTTTACTCATGCTAATTAAAATATGATATTGATTATTCACCTGCAATCCAACTAAATAAATAGATATTTCAGTCCGTGGTTTTGGAGAGATAGCATGCAATAATATTTCCTCTGAAATAAACAGTTCTGCTTTGAAATTTAAACACCTAATTGTGGTGAAAGTCTTCCATAAAGTTTGGAAGCTGGAGCCAGAAGTCACTTCACAAGGGCTTGTTTTGAGCTGTGCAAACTCCAAGACAGCAGAAGCCAAGACGAGAGTAGAAGCATGCACGCTCTGCTCTAGGCTGTTGTAGGACACAGAAGAAGATGCAAACCTGACAACAACAAAGAGGAGAGCTGTAAATAGAGGGGCAGTGCTTCTCACGGGCCAGCTGGGATTTAGAAATCTCAGGGTGCTTGGATTCCCAAACTCCCCATAGATACACAATCATCTCCTGCTTACAGGGAAGCAACTTATTTTGCTGATATTTTGTGACAATATTCTTCAAATATCAACCATACAGGTGGTACACTGTAGACAGTTGACTTTAAAAAGAAACCAGAAACTGGCCAAGTTCTTAACAGATTCAAGATTTTATATGTAAATATATGGATGTGTATGCATTTGATGTTGTTGTTTTTATATAATCCTTATCAAATTAAAGATTTTTTTCTTATTAGCAGTTTTCTGAGAGTTGTATTTTTAATCATAAATGTTTAGAAATTTTTTCAAGATATGCTTCTGCATTTGTAGTTATACTTGTATTTTTATTTCATTTTAATCCATTAATATGCTGAATTAAATTTTTGGGTTTAAGTAAATTATGATTTGCATTTCTGAGAAAATACAAGATTATGATTTTTAATACACTATTGAATTTAGTCAACTCATATTTCACTTTTATATTTGCATCTAAATTTTATATAAGATGGGTAGATTTTTTTACATTGTACTTAATAATATATGCAAATTAATACAACTTCAAAAAATGCATATTGGTGTTGCTTGCTAAGAAATTGTGTTCACTTGCCACATCCAGATTATGAACTTCAGAATGTTTTCAAGATCCTGGAGGTAGGTAGCTGTTGGCTTTAGTTTAGCATTGCAGTCAGGACCAAGTATCTGTGATTCTCCTAAGACGTTCCCTCATTGACCAATAGTGGTTTTGTTGGAGCTCTAAACACCTTGACAAGTTCCAGGTCGCAAGAATGAGAAAGACTAGATGAAAGCAAGAGCTTTCCATAAACTCAGTCAATCACCTCTGCTTACATCTCTTTGGCCAACTTTTCTCCAAAGAATGCTGGGAATGCAGTTTATTTAACAAGGCAAGTTCCCATCCACCGCAACAGGGATTTTCTTAATGAAGAAAAACTTATGCATCTTGCTTAACTGAAACTTTACGCCCATTGATTAGTAACTCCCCATGCTCCCCTCCCACCAGCCCCTGGCAACCACCATTTCAGTCTTCGATTCTATGAATTCGACTATTTTAGATACCTCATTTAAGTGGACTCATGCAGTATGTATCTTTCTGTGACTGGCTTATTTCACTTAACATTATGTCCTCAAGGTTCATCCATGTTGTTGCATATTGCAGAACTTCATTCTTTTTAAAGGCTGAATAGTATTTTACTGTCTGTGCTGACTACTTTTTCTCTATCCATTCATCTGTCAATGGGCATTGTGGTTGTTTTACGTCTTGGCTATGGTGAATATTGCTGTAATGATCACAGTAATGCTAATGTCACTTTGACATCTTAAATTTGAATTCTTTTAAATAAATACTCAGAAATGGAATTGCTGTATCACATGGTATTCTGTTTTTAACTTGTCGAGGAATCTCTATACTGTTGTCCATAGTGCCTGCACCATGGTGCATTCCCACCAACAGTGTGCAAGTGTTCCAATTTCTCCATATCCTTGCCAACAATTTTTGTTGTTCTTATTATTAATAGTCATCCTAATAGAACAAAGGTGGAAGTATCACACTTCCTATTTTTAAAATATATTAGAAAACTACAATAATCAAATCAAACCAGTATGGTATTGGCATAAAGACAAACATGTAGATCAATAGAAGAAATAGAGAGCCCAGAAATAAAATCACACATGTACAATCAACAGATCTTTGACAAGAGTGTGAAGAGTAGGTCTCTCCAACAATGGTGTTGGAAAAGTCGAATATCACATGAAAAAGAAAGAAATTAAACCCTTTTTTTACACCATACAAAAAATCAACTCAAAATGGATTAAAGACTTAGATGTAAGACCTGAAACTGTAACCTCCTTGAAGAAAACCTAAGGGAAAAGCTTCATCACACTGACCTTGGAAATGATTTTGTAGATATGGCACCAAAAGTACAGGCAACAAAGAAAACAGACCAGTGGAACTACATCAAACTAAAACCTGCAAAGCAAAGGAAACAATCAACAGAGTGAAAAGACAGAAGGCAGTGGAATGGCAATATTTAAAGTTCTGAAAGTAATAAGAAAACCTGTCAATTGAGGATTCTGTGTCTGGCAAAAATGTGATTCAAAAATATGAGAGAAATTCAGATATCCCCAGATAAACAAAAGCCGAAGGAGTTCATTAACACTAGGTCTGTTCTCTAAGAAATGCTAAAGGGACTCCCTCAGGTTGAAGTGAAAGGATGCTAGAAGGTAACTCAAAGCCTTAGGAAGAAGTCTCAAGCTAATTTTTTAAAAATATTTCAAATCAAATGAAAATACAACTTTTCAAAATTTGTGTGATGTGGTGAAGAGTGCGTAAATAGCAATTTATAAGATTGAATTTAATACATTCAAATAGAACGTATTTAATACATATGTGTTAAGAAAGAAGACAAATTTAAAATCAATAATTTAAGCTTCTACTTTAGGAAATTAGAAAAGGAAGACTAAGTTAAATGCAATATAAGTACAAGAGAAGACAGAAAAGTCAGAACAGAAATCAATGAACTAGAAAACAGGAAAAAAATAGAGAAAGCCAATGAAACCAAAACCTGTTTCTCTAAAAAGATTACTAGAATCAGTAAGACTCTAGTTAGATTAACAAATGAAAAAAAAAAGAAGGCAAATTACTAATAGGCCAATGAAAGAGGGGCCAACACTACTAATCCCATGGAAATTAAAAGCATAAAAAAGAAATAGAATGAACAACTCTATGCTCACAAATTTGATAACCTACATGAAATGGACCAATTACTTGAAAGACACAATCCATCAAAATTGATGCGAGGAGAAATAGATAATATGAATTGGCCTATAATCTATTAAAGAAATTAAATAGACAATTAATAACCTTTAAAAACAGAGAGAACCAGGCTCAGAAGTTTTCTCTCATAAATTCTATAAAACATGTAAAGAAGGAATAATACCAATTCTCTGCAATCTCTTCCAGAAAACAGAGGCAGAGGAAATACTTCTTAACTTATTCTGTAAGACCAGAATTAACCTAATAGCAAAACCAGAAAGGACTTCACACCATGACCAGCCCAGAGGGCCAAGTCGTCCAGCCTAAAGGGCAGGACATCAAGCCCCAGAGGATTGTTCTCAGGCCTAGACACCTAATGGAACTTCTTCTGCTGGGTCCAGGACTTGCCCCGGACTAATGACCCCTTTATTTCTTCCATTTTCTCCCTTTTGGAATGTAAATATCTAACATATGCTTGTCCCACAATAGTTTTTTGCAAAAAGATAACTTGTTGTTTAGTTTCACAGGTCTACGGATGGAAAAAAATTTTGCTCCAGAATGGATCATACCCTGAGTATCACCCATACCTAATTTAGATGGTTTCAATGATGAGATTTGGAATATCTTTCTGTTGAGATTTAGATGAGATTTTAAATTTAGACTTAATGCTGGAGTGGCTTAAGACTTTGGGGGGATGTTGGAATTAGGCGAGTATATTTTGCATGTGGATGGACATAGATTTTGTAAGATCAGAGGATAGACTATAGTGGTTTGAATAGTGTTTCCCTAAAATTTATGTCTACACAGGACCTCAGAATGCACTCTATTTAGAAATAGTCTTTAAAGGTGTAAATAGTTAATTTAAGATAGGATTATACTGGATGAAGATGGGCCCTAAATCCAGTGACTCACGTCTTCATAAGAAGAGAAATGACACAAGACATCCACACAGGGAAGAAGGAAGAGATTGGAGCAATGCAGCTACAAATCAAGGAAAGTTAGGATTGCTGTCAATCCTCAGAAGCTAGGAGAGGCATGAAACAGATTCTCCTCCAGAGCCTCGAGAAGGAATTAATCCTGCCCACACCTGGATTTTAGGCTTTTGGACTGCAGAATGTAAGAAAATAAATTTCTGTTGTTTAAGCCAATCAGTTTGTGGTAATTTGTTACAACTGCCCTAAAAAACTATTATACATACTGATATTTTAGTATAGGTTAATAAACAATCTTTATAAGAATTTAAATTACTGTAGTTATTATATTAGGTAACTTTATTATGAGTAATGAAAATTTTCAGTGTAAGGTACTCATATGCATACAGTGAAAAACATCACAAAAACTAGCTTTTATCTGTTCTTCAATAAACAGTTCACTAAATTATGGTTATGTACTTCAGACTCTTTAATTAATCGTTCTTTATTTGACAAAATAATTGGATGAGATTTATCTAAAAGTAAAATCTTAACTGTTTATTGAATGTAAAATGTTTTTTATTGATTTTCCTTATTTATATTTTGACAACATATTAATAGTTAGGCGTTACAATATTAATGTATGTTAATTTATCTCTGCATTTATGTTGTTTGCCATGTATTTGTTAACTCGGCATTGAGTCAGTCAAAAAGAAATTGAAAATATTGTTAGATAAAATAAACTTTTAAAAAAGTCAATATTTTAACAACTATTATATGCATGATATATTTTTATACTTAATATTGATTTAAACAAATTTCTCAAACATTTTCTAAACATTAGCTATATGCCAGGAACTGTGATTGATTATTTCACTTTTCCCTAGAATGGAACAACTTTGTGAAATGGTACTTAATAATTCTTTATTTCCTGGAGGTTGAGTGTGAAAATCTAAAATAATAAATGAAGTTTTTCAACATGATGCCTATAGTGATGTACATATAATTTATTAGTTAAGATTATAATCATTGTTATCATAAATATAATTATTGATAATTTATCTATAGTGATTAATCTAGAATCCATATCTCCTGCTTTTAATCAAAATATTTTCTTTTCATTAAAACATCAAGAACTCTAGAGGCAGAACAGCTGAGAGTTGTTGTTTCCAAACTCAGCAGCATCAAAGACACAAGTTCCTCCTGTATTTCTTCTCAGTATGTCATTTTAGTCCTTACTGTGAGGAAGTTGATAAAGTTACTGGTGTGAGAGGCAGAGTAGGGAATCCCATGGATAAAGAAGTTCTGATATTCCTGTGTGTATCATTTTACAATCTTCATTGTTTGCCCTAGAAGCTGCCTTTCTGAAATCCCCTTATATCTCTTTGAATAGATTTTGTTGAACTATTTATTTTATAAATCAGTCACTGACAAGGGGAATGGCACCACCATGGTTATCTTTGGCAAAAATATGACTAAGTGGAGGAGGGTAGAGTTCTTTCAGAAAGTAAAAGACAAGGGGATGAGCATTAGGTAAACAACTGTAGGAGAGGCAAAACTTGACCTCTACCCATCTTAGGTTTTCAGCTGGGACTCTAACAAAAGGACAGATTAACAGGAGAAAAACAGTTTATTAATCCATGCAGGGCACATCACGCAGGAAGAACTTAAACCCAAAGTATCTCAAAATGGAGGCTTAGAATTCCAGCTGATACAGCATCTTCAACAAAGAACAATAAATTTGGAGAGAAATGTCAAGCCAAAGGAAAGCAGTGTTAGGCTTCCAAGGGTGGCAAACAATGGAAAGGTAAGACTACAGAAGGGATGGAATGAAGTAAGGTTTGTTTACAGATTCCTCTGGTGTAGCCTCTGGGCTGATAAGAATGTCTTCTCTCCTCCTGGAACAAGGAGGTTACCTTTCACATCAGGGTTTTCTCTCTTGCTTTCAGGAAGAAAAAGGAGAGTAAGAGTGTCCTTCTTGCACCTACTGAATCTTAAGTACGTTTAATGCAAAATAATCTGTATGCCAAAGTGGCATATCTTGAGGTGACATATTCTGATTTCCTTCACAATCAACACTCTCTAAACTATTTGTTTTTTAGTATGGGCACCTATCTTCCAACTCTTAGCATGGTCTGACTTATGGTCTTAACATATTTCCTGCCTTAGAATATTCAGAAAAGATAAGCGAGATGTATCTCCTCAAATCCCATACTCCTCAAGACCAGCTTTATCTTTGAATAAAGTTCTAAGGATTCCTCTTTTCTCTAGATATAAGGAGTCAATTAAACTATTATTGTCCTTATCTTCTCTCTCCCTCTCTCTTTTCTTCTGTTTTAAATTCTGGCACTGCAAATCACAAACACATGCACACACACAGTTAATTTTGTGATTTAATGGTTATTTAATCTTACTTTTTTGCAGTTGTTAGATTTTGTTTTGATTGGGTCACTCAATATGCATACTCTGGTCTCGGACTGTTAAACAACCTCTCCCCCTATTCAAAACATATTAGTTACAAATATTACTATTATTTTAACTATCAGATTTTATTTTCAGAATAACGTTAAGTTTATAGAAAAGTTGACTAGCTAGTATGGAGATTTCTCATATACCATCCCCAAACCCAAGATTCCCTTATTATTAGTATCACTCATTGGTGCGGTACATTTGTTAGAATTGACGAACCAGTATTGGTACATGTTTATTGATGAAAGTCCATAATTTACATTAGGTTTACTCTTTGTGTTATATAATTCTACGGGTTGATAAAAGCATAATATCATGTGTTGTCCATTATAGTATCTTATAGAACAGTTTCATTACCCTGAAAATCCCCTGTACTCAACCCATTCCTTCTTCTACCATTCCCCAAATCCTGACAATGACTGGTTCTTTTATTGTCTCTATTGCTTTGACTTTTCCAGAATATCATATCATTGGCATTATACAGTATAGCGTCTTGTCAGATTGTCTTCTTTCACCTAGCAATATGCATGTAAGATTTCTTCTGTCTTGTCTTTGCTTGATGGCTCATTTTTTTAGCCCTGAATAAAATTCTATTGTGTGAATGTACCACAGGTTGTTCATTCATTCACCTATTGAAGGATGTTTTGGTACCTCTAATTTTTGGCAATTATGAATAAAGATGGTATAAATATTTCTGTGCTGGTTTTTGTGTAGTCATAAATTTTCAACTCATTTGAGTAAATACCAAGGAGTGTGATTACTGGATCCTGTGGAAAGTCTATGTTTAGCTTTGTAAGAAACTGTCAGACTGTCTTCTAGAGTGGGTGTATAATTTTGTATTCCCACTAGCAATGAATGCTCGTTCCTCTTGCTCCTCATCCTTAGTGGCGTTTACCTTCGTCAGTGTTTCGGATTTTAGTGATTACAATAGATATATAGTGGTATCTCATTTATTTGCTATTCTTTCTCTTTTAAGTCATTTAATGCTATGAAAAGAACAGCCATTCTGTTCAATGGCCAAATTCCTCATGCCTCAAAAACTATTCTACGGTAATACATGACTCCAAGCATGATATTTCCCTTTTGTCATTCCTTCAGGATTCCAAGTACAGAGAGTCTGACTAGCTAAACACGCTACTTTAATGGGAGATCATCTGTGGATGCCTTTGCTTAAAGACAATGCTTCATGCAGAGAGACAATACCTCAAATGGTAGTCAGGGTGCTGTTAGGGGAATCAAGTAAATCCTGAGCAGGCAAAAATGACAAATATCCACTTCAAAAAACCAAAGAGATGTGACCAATGTTAGACAATAATTTAATCATCTAAAATTTTAAGTGATGAGCAGAGTGATGTCAGGCCAAGAGGAAAACTGTTGAAGATTTTATCTGTAATAACAGCCTATGGGTCTATATAATATCTGCACTGGTTCTGAAATATTTCTAAGGTTGATACTCAAGTTTCCAGGAACTGCTGTGCGCTGCCTGGTAACTTTCACAAAAATTTGGTTTTTGCTTAATTATCTAGAGTTGATTTTTGGTGCTTGCAACTGCAGAAGTTCAATTAATCACTTTGGGAGAGGGTGCCTTACTCATTCACTGACTTGTTTATTTATTATGTACTTATTGTGCTCTTACTTCATGCTGGATTATTCCAAGATGTTTGGGCTATGGGGTGGACAAATAATTTAAGCAAAGACAAATGTTTCTTTGCTTGAGAAATCTCAGAGTCTTGTAAAAGTTTGCTTGTATGTATAGCTTTTAAAATAAGCCTATTTCATTTTCTAAAAATGTAACTGATTATACACTCTGGCTGTAGGAAACCTATTCACATCTTTTGGAAATCTAGAACACAATAGAATAAAACTTGATTAACTTTGCCTAAACAAAAAAAGTGATAATGTTCAAGACAAGATGTTAGCTACTATTCTAGGGTTGAGTTTTAAAATTACTATAGAGACAGGGTTATTGTTATTGATTTAGTTTTAGTGCAAATGAGAATTCTGTGCCAGTATATCCTTTGAAAAAAGGGAATACATCTTTTTTTGAAAACTGCATTCTTATGAAACTTGACAGATGTACAATTTGGCTCTACCAATCTCCATTTTTTTTTTTTTTTGAGGAAGATTAGCCCTGAGCTAACATCTGCTGCCAGTCCCTCCTCTTTTTTTGCTGAGGAAGCCTGGCCCCGAGCTAACATCTATGCCCATCTTCCTCTACTTTATGTGTGGGATGCCTGCCACAAAATCACTTGACAGACAGTGCGTAGGTCCGCACCTGGGATCCGACCCAGCAAATCCCAGGCCCCCGAAGTGGAACATGTGATCATAATGGCTGGGCCACCAGGTAGGCCCCTGCTGACCTCCATTTTTAATCCTTTGAGTATAGAAACTTTACAATATAAGATAAAACAATTTAAAAATTTCAAATCTTTTTAAATGTCACCACTACTATTTGATGTTTCATGTTCTCGATTTTCATGAATGAAGGCAGACAAACAGTACAGATAATATTTTTAAATGTGAAGAGCTAAAATTTTACCAGATAACATTTTATCCTACATAAATTCATAATATCATATTTTCTCTTAATTGTTATGAGTAAAATTATAGGAAATATCTGTCTTATCATGTCAATGTATAGTGGTAAATACTGGATTCTCTAATAATTTGTGCAATTTTCTATAATACCTGCAAGTGTTTTAATTAGTTTAGACATAATTTATTCTTCATCTGTGATGTTTATCATTTCATTTTGTCAACTTTTATAATTATATCTGGATTTTAAGCATAGCAATTAAAACCTGTGAGTATCTGGGTTTTCTCCTAAAGTGGCAATTTCCTCCAGAATTGCTTTGTTTATGAGAATACAGCATATGTTTAGTTTTCTCCCCATATGTTTTATAAATCTGACAAACTTGGGAGGCAAAGCCCTGTAAGTCCCACTGTTCTAATTATTGTTATATTTATACGAACTTATTTTGAACACATTGGCTGATTAAACATATTTTTTCTCACAAAAGTTATAACGATAAAATAATTTAATAACTTTTGTGCTAGGGTATTAAATGCAAGCCAAAAAAGTTGTGAAAAGTTAGATGAAACCTTGCATTCCTATTTTATTGCTATTACTAGTTAGCATAATGTTTTAGTTCTAATTACAAGGACCACAATTTTGTTACATAAAAGATGTTCTCTTAAACAAATAATGCTAAAATCATTAGAATGAAATCGTTAGTTACAGAATAACATTGAAATATGAATATTTTCTTTGCTAAGATGTGTCTTGCCAATAGAACCATTTTAAAATTAGTTTACAGATTGAAATAATGAAAACATGCAAAATTAATAACCATGTCACTGTAAAAACAATAGTTTCTTTTGAGTGATTTTGACACGTATCAACCCACACGAAAGTAATCTAATGTAAATAATTTAATAATTTGGTAGAAATTGTGAGGTAAATGTATTTGTTTCATGACATTTAAAGTCACGAACATTTAAAGCCATTGAACACAGAGTGATAGCAATCCCCCTTATCTATGGAGGATGCTTCCAAGACCCCCAGTGAATGCCTGAAACCACAGATAGTCCTGAATGTTACATATGCTAGGTTTTTTCCTATACGTGCATATGTTTAATAAAGCTTAATTTATAAATTAGGCACAGTAAGAGACTAACAGCAATAACTAATTATGAGATAAAAGTTATAGCAATATACTGTAATAAATGTGAATGTGATCTCTCTCTCTCTCAAAATACCCTATTGTACCATATTTTCCAACTGCCGTTGACCTCGGGTAACTGAAACTGGAAAGCAAAACCACAGGTAAGATGGGACTACTGTATGCTAAATTTAAACGATGCGTTTCTATAATTTGCCCTTTCACACGCCATTGTGTGTAACAAATATGTGGCTTATGCAGTCAAATAGTCAGTCTCTGTTGGTACTGACATTCTATTTTTGATAGTATATGTATAGCGATATAATTAGCAGTTTTAAGCTGCTATGTCTCTTTTTTCAATAAACATTTCAATGTTCTTGTAAGCATCTCATTTTTTTGCCTGCCTGGTACTTTTACTGCCACAAACTCCTGAGGCAAAACTCCTATCCTTCCCTTAGCCAACGTATTTTGGAAAAAGCAACTCTTTGCCCAGCTCCAGGGCTTGTCATTTGACTCAAAACTGGCCAACCTATAGCCCCCATTACACGGTGCAAAGTGACTGGTTCATGGATGGACGCAAACCTGAAGCAAGACTCGTCGGCAAATGAGACTAAAAGCTCATAGATTGCTCGAGCAATCTCTAACTGTGTTCCTGAGAGAATGAGAGGCATTCTTGGAACTGATATCTCATTGACACAAGGGGAGTCTGTCTCGTGGTCGTACAAACACAAAGGATAGGAGAGCCAGAGATGGGGAAAGCAGAAGAAATCTATAAAGATAATTTGTCCTGGATTCAGTAGTGCCAGAGGTAGAAAGATGTTCTTCCCTTGGATTTTTCAGTTATAATGGCCAATAATTGTCATCTTATTTAAGCCAGTTTTAATTGTTCTCTTCCAATTGTAATCATTTTATTATTAAATAACATATCCACAGGTAACCTTGGCAGTCATTATGAAACTTTACATCCCTGCTCTGTCAGTTAAGTTCCATCTTTTAGCCTCTCCTATTTTGTGATCCTAACACCTACTTGCTGGCCAAACATCCTAGTCTGTTATAGTAGCCTACGGTCAACACTAACCTATGGACAAGAGCCCCCAATAACCTTTGCTATGTGGAGTATCGTCTAGATCTGCTCAGCGCCTCTCCTCATCCACTCCAAGTTCAAATGTTGTTTGACTCTTGTAGTTGCAAAAATATTGTACTCATTAGCCCAGATCATTTCAATACAGATGTCTAGGCTTTCAGTCAAATTTTTCTCTGTGTTTATGACTTTTGCTTACATTTTATGACAAAATTAACATAAATGCATTTATAGTAATAATAATGAAATAACAGTAATCTCTGATGTTTATAGGGAGTGCTATATTTCACAAAGGGATTTTCAAAAATATTGTCTCATTTAATTCTAATAACAACATCATAAGGTAGACTATATTATATTCCACCAAAAACATGAAAACTTAAAGAATTTAATCGATTTTCTCTGGGATACAATTAAAACAGAAACTCTTATTCTGAAAAAAAATCCACATTATTTGTCGTTTCAATAATAACACGTATGTTTTATATTTCCAAATTATTTCATATGTTTCTTATGTAATTTACTAAAATTTTATCAGTTCGTCGACTATATATTTTCCAGATTACCAAAGTAAATTGTTATTATCTTGATAGTGAAACAAACTTTCATGATTGCAAATAAATGCATGCTGGGCTTCCTTTTCACACTTTTTTCAAATCCAGCCTCCTGGCTAACACATACCTTCAGAGAGTAAAATCGTATTGTAGTGACATGGTTATACCTTCTCATCATTCTTAGTTTCACTTCATTTAATTTTTGACTACTGCCAGTCAAAAACAAACCTAATTTATAGAACATTGGCACTTGCACAGACCCACAACATTATCCTTGAAGACAGTATGTTCATCTCTAGTTTTATATTTGAATGTTGAAAATGAGAATGAACAACAGCTCCCCAAAATAACTCATGGTAATGATAGTGCAGTACCAATGCAATTAATTTACTGCACATTCCTCTCCAGTGTGAAGGGTAACAATGAAAGAGATCGATATCATGTAATTAATAATTCAACTATTTCATTTGTATTATTAATGAATAAGTTAATATAGATGGCAATGAATTTCATTAATGAGGTTTAAAGAAAAGTACAGAACAAATATGAGGCTTCTCATACATATATCTTATGATTAGATGCAAAATTATAGTTACCTAACACTTTCAAATAAAACTACTTTTTAAAATATCAGACTAATATTAATTGATAATTGTTTTAAAGTATTAAGAGCTGACATAATAGCATGTTTTGTATATTTATGGGAAAATAATGCTAAAAAAGTTGCAAGAAGGACTAGGTAGATTATGTCTGAATTTAATATTAACCAAATGTCCCAAAAGAAAAATTATGTAAAATTTTGTTATGTAAAAATTCTCAAAAACTAAATAAGCAGCAACACATTTTTTATTGAAACGTGATTTAAATTTCTAGGTTTATATCTAAATAAATTGTGCCACAATATTTTCAGTTCCAGTCTTTAGCTTTGGAAGTGCTGAACTTTCTTCTAAATAGAGTTATGAAAACCCCATATTGGTATAGCACCTCTAGGTTTCTTAATGTAGATTATTTTACTTAATTACCTAAATGCACATGATCTCATTTGCTTCTCATTAAGAACAATACGTTGGTCATTATCAATTTACAACTTTTAAAAATGAAGATTTAAGATTAAATAACTGACGCAAAGTCACCAATTTGGTAAACTGTAATGTTAGGATCAAACTTAGGAATTCCAAATTTATGTACTTTTAAATTCATCTTTTGATCCACTATGGAGTCTCTTACAGGCTCTGACTTACTGTAATCAGGGCACTGTAAGATTAAAAATAGATTCTTACTTGGGTAACTTAGATGGATTGCCACATTTTGCCATCGAGTAAATATGAATTGATATTGTTCATTAACAGTCAGCTGAACTGCTTTTCAGAGATCACATTATTAATGTTGACCCAAACAATAGCATTACAAAAATCAACAAATCTTGTGGTTTTAGTTGTAGACCATGTGTAATTCTGAAATAAACCCTGACAGAAGTGGTTCTGTTCCTTATTCAAAAACTCTCCCAACGTTTTGTAAAACCTAGCTCTTCTTTATAATTACCATATCAGAGGGCAAACTCTTCTTTCTCTCTTTCTTTATTCTCTCTTTTAGTGTGAATGTTTGTGTGTGGGGTGATTTTGTGTAATTTATATTCCTGGATTGACCTACGTATCCTAAAAAAGTTTGAGCTGGTGTTTCTTTACTATTATGAAAATAAAGAAAAGTTTATAACAAAAAGAATTATCTTCACTATATTTCCAGCAAAAAATTAAGCAAGATGGGTCTTATGACTGCTTTTTTTGCAACAACATACAAAGTCACTCATCTAGGTAGCATTACATGTAATTGAATTGAGAGATTGAATATGCAAGTGGACAATGGCCAGACCTAAAACCAGAACATTGACCCTCAGCCCACAGCAACCTGCCCAGGAAACAAAGCACCGTAACCACAATAAAGGAACCAAGAAGCCAGACTGCCGTCAGTCAGACTTGCGGGAAGCTAGATTGCCATCTCTAGGGACAATCCAGGAAGCCAAACAATAACTTTTGGAACAATGAGTTCCAAATGGTCAGGGTTTATTAATGACTCACAATTCCCCTAATTTTGTCCTCACTTCCAACTTAGGATCAACCAGAGGAAGCCAACTATGCACCCCTCACCAATCACAAAGGATTCCCTCCTTCTAGTTAGCACAACTACAGCTTCCCCATCCCAGCAGCCTTCGATCAGGACACACTTAAAGCAGTTCCTTTCTTCCACTCTGAAGCTTGCCCACTCCTCTGCCTGCCTTTGAGTCTCTGCCAAAATGCAAGTGATGGCGACTGACTCTCTTGCTATACCAAGCTCTGAATAAACAGCTGTTGCTTTTTAATTAATGGGTCTTCATTTATTTCTACAGGATTTTCTTGAAGTAGAGATTGCCATTCTTTCTTCAGGACACTTTAAACTCTCAAATCTTTATTTACAATGCTCAAAAAGCACTTTATTTTTCAATTCTTGACAACTCCTTCCCTAATTTCTTCTAAGTAATATGTAAGTTGATATGGTGTATTCATTCTTTTTGGTCTTTGCTCTTAAGACTTAATTCCAGGGGCCAGTTTGGTGGCATAGTGGTTAAATTCAGGATTAACAGCTATGTTAGATTTACCAGGACAGTAGCATTTAAACATGTCTCGAATTATGCCATGATCTTGATTAAAGGAAATTTTCATTAAAAATAAATTTTGTTTAGGGGGCCGGCCTGGTGGCACAGCAGTTAAGTTTGCACTTTCTGGTTTGGTGGCCTGTGGTTCGCTGGTTCAGATCCTGGGTGAGAACCTACACACTGCTTATCAAGCCGTGCTGTGGCAGGCATCCTACATATAAAGTGGAGGAAGATGGGCACGGATGTTATGTTCCTCAGCAAAAAGAGAAGGATTGGAGGCAGATGTTAGCTCAGAGCTAATCTTCCTCAAAAAAAAAAAAGAAGAAAAAAATTTTCTTTAGAACTCATAAAAGTTGTTAATCATTTTTTTTGTTGTTAGTGCTGTTACTGCTGCCTCTTAGCAACACTGGGTACAGTACAGCAGAACGCTGCCCGATCTTTTTTACACCATCCTCTCGTCTTCCAGCGCTATATCAGACAATGCTCTGCTGCCATTCATAGGATTTTCGTGGCCAATTTTTTGGAAGTGGGTGTCCAGGTCCTGCTTCATAGACTATAAGCTTTGTTAAAACCTGTTCTCCATGGGTGATGCTACTGGTATCTGAAATACCAGTGGCATGGCTTTCAGCATCACAGTAACATTCAGCCACCACAGTATGACAACCAATAGATGTGTAGTGTGCTTCCCTGACTGGGAAAGGAGCCTGGGGTGTGGCGGTGAGAGCCAGGAATCTTAACCACTAGACCACATATTAATCTTTTAAATGGCCCACATTAAAATAATAATATCTAACACTGCAAATAGAAGGGTAACTTTTGGTTACCTTTTTGGTAATATTTTGGTAAATATTTTTTAAATGAGGAAATTAAGGGTCAGGTAAATTATATGAAATGCCCAATATCTTGTCAACCTACAAAAACAGAAACCAGTTTAAGAGGAAAAGTGTTTACCTGAGATTGAACAATTGCAATTCTGGAAGCACAGACTCAGGTAGCAGCCCAAATATTACAGGAGAGGGTTTTATGGAAAAAGTGAGGATGAGGTAAGTTGTATTAAAGAAGAGTTCATTGGTGTTAGATGAAGTAAGGCAGAGTTTGAACCTCATAGGTACAAACATAGGCTTGAGATTTGACCATTAGGCAAAAAGCTAGACTTGTATTTCATTGATTGGTTAGAGATCCAGTTATCAACAAAGTCCAGTTTTAACAGTCCTTGCAAACTGGATATTCTTGTCCTCACTGACTTCTTGGAAAATTGACAGCTTCCTCCAGTCTGAAACATAAAGAAAACAAGACATGCAAGGCAATTGCTCTGAAATGGCTATTGTGGCTCTATAGTAATATGGCTCCACTCATGTCATCTTCCACATTTTTCCCTCTTGATCAAGATCTTTCTCCTAAAGCATGGATGATCAAACTGGAAAGTATTGCTGATAGACTATTGGAAAGCATTGCTGATCAATCATCAAAATATCATTGGTTCCTTTTCCCCAGGAAGGGTCATTTCAGTTATGTCATGTGCCACATAGAAAGGAAACTGGTTTCCTTAGGATCCTTCAGGCCATATTTGAGCAACAAGAGTGACAGAGCAGAGGAAGTTTCTACCATCAAGATTTTTTAAGGGTAATCATCTTCTGGAGTTCCTTGAAGCTTCTCATATGAAGTTTCACAAGCCTTAGTAAACATTTTGGATTGCTGAGCCACTATTATCTGAGTGGTGTTCTCATAACATCAAGCTATGCAGAGGAGAGAAAGTTTTACAACAATAAGAATTCCTATAATAACAAAATCCTAGATCCAAATTGGAGAATAGACTTGAGCCAAGAGGCAATGTCTTGAACCAGCTGAAGAGATCAAACCACTGAATGGCAGTGGGCACTGCATTTAACCATTCTGCTTGTGCCCACATTCTGCCTAGTTCTGTCTCTATCTTGCCAGTGGTGTTTACCCAAGTAAATCAAGAAGAATTTGCAAGAGTTACAAATGTTACCTCTTAGATCTCTGAAGATTTGATTAGTTAGGCAAGAATGTCTAGACACTTAGCACAATGAAGTAGGGGAGGAATGGCAGAGAGATTGGTAATTAAATGTACTAAAGAATTCTCTAGAGTCATGTACAGAATGAATCTTCTGATAACAAACTCAACAGTCAGAAAGATTTTACGCTTTTGTAATACACTGGGAGACATGGATAGGAGTATTGTCTTTCAAGGAAAGAGAAGGAGATAATAAAGAAAGAAGCAACAGTGAGTAAAAACTGTACAGATCTGGTCCAGCCATCTGGGGAAATCTGTCCGTCTCAGATGTTGGTTACTTCTTCTCTTCCTAGTCAATTTGAGTTGGAAGCCTCTAGCATTGGTACAGGACCAGATGTCAGGTGGAACTTTCCTTAGTTGAGAGATGTATCTCCAAGGTTCAATACCTTGTAGTTCTTCAGGGGTGTCAGTGGTCGGGAGCACTTGGTAAAGTCCTTTCCAATGGGGCTCGAGGGCTGCCTTCCTCTGATGATGCTTCCAGAGTACCCAGTTAACAGGCTACAACTGTGATCACCAGGATTCCTTAAATGGGTATCTGGGAAATCTTCTTCAACCTGTTGGTGATAGGCTTGCGTGTAAGACATTAGAGACTTCCTGTAGTTGGTCACACTACCATAAGACAACAAGGGATCAACAGAAGGTTGTATACCAATGGACACTCATGTGCTGGTGACCATCCCATGTGGAGTCAGTTCATGTTTTCCAAAGAGGATACTATGAGCAGTATAGGACACCAAAGGCAATATCTTACGCCAGGGGAATCCAGTCTCTAAATATATAACAAAGCTTCAAAGGCAATTAACAGGACCAGAATCCAATATCTATAAAAGTGCAAAGATCAATTTTCTTTCCACAATCTTTAGTCTTTATTATCCCACCATCGCTTGAAAGAGCTACAAAACATAGGAATATACTTATTGTTTGAATATTCTGATATATTTTTTAAAACGTTAAGAGAATGTGCATGCATATTTTAATATTACACATTCATATACTATTATATTAGAATAAATTGTAAAATGAGGTTAAAATTCTAAAAGAGTAAAGCAAAACCCCAGAATTTTGTAAAATTTTTCTTTTTATTTTCCAATGTTCACCAAATACAGTGTTAAAAGATAAACTGGGCCATATTAAAATTTTAAAGTCTATTTGAGCAAAAATACACTCAAATAGGGCAGCGTCAAGCCAGAAGTGGATAAGGACACTCCGACAGAAACTCAGGGAGAAATTTTTATAGCAAAAAGGCAGAAGCAAAGTAAGAAAATTACTGGGTGTCTCTTGCTTAAGGCATACTTGGTTGTTAGTGATTGGCTGTCCTTAGCACTTTGGTTTTACAACCTTGAGGCATTTACAGGCTTAGGTTTTGGTTTGTTTACATAGGCTGCCAGGGCATTAGAGACACCTCAGTCTAATGGTCACTTCATTTAATTAATTTAACAATTAGAAATCTTTATCACTCAAATGTATTTAAGCATATGTTTACACTTAGAAAATATTATGTGATCTAACACATTAACCTGATTAGTAATTGTGAAATGTAAGCAGTTGCTAAAGTTGATACCTCTTAAAAAAAAAAAAAAAGGTTTGAAAGCAAGACCAAGTCTTCTTGAGACAGTACTATTTATAACTTCAAATAAAGTTGAAAGTAAAATCAGAATTTCAGACAAGATCAAGGCATCAATCAAAATAAATGCTAGGAATCCATGACTAGAGATGATAATAGAAAATATAATTGAATGTCATGAAGAAAGATAAGCAAATATGAACCAGAAGCAGAGGATTTTGAGAAAAACAAGAGATAAAAATAAAACTCTGGAACTATTCTGGAAGCTTCCTTTTCAAGTTCACTTAGGGAAATTGGTTAGCCATTTTTGTCAGTGTTTCTCATTAAGTTAGACCAGGATTAGTATGATCAGAAAAGCAGAGACATGTAAGTGTGTATGGAGACATACCTTGAAAGGCAAACAGGAAATCTAAAGTTGTGAATTCTATTTATAAAGCTATGTGAATTTTCACTCTATTTCCTAGGATATGAAATGCTTTTTGATCGAACTTTCTCTTCTAGGTTCAGGCACGGCACCGCACACTTGCAATGGAAACAACTTAACAAAAACTGTAGGTTGAGACAAAGAATTTCAGACAATTTATGCACTTTGAATAATAGCTAAGTATCTGCAATGTACTAGGGACTCAATGTTTATTGGTTGTTTTGAGGATGTATGAATGTGCTGGTTTTACAGATACTGCAAATAATGACAACTAATTAACATTTGTATCAATATATCATCTTCAATAATTATTGGTTATATATTATTTTTCCTGAGAGCTTTCATTGTTCAGATATAATGAAATTTTAATGTTTTAAGAAAACTTTATCCATATTTAATAAAAAATTCAAATAAATATAAATGATAATGAAGTAAGCACTTATTGTCTAATTTATAAACACATCATGTAAGGAATTCCCTTAGGTCGCACAACTCCAGAACTGCATAACACTTCAGATTTTTCTTATTAACAACTATGAAACAAGAAAACCAATAAAAAACTGTTACCTCAATGGATGGATAGATAAATAAATTTATAGAATAGATTGAAGGAACTCAGTCAAAGGTCAGTTTTCTTTTGAGAAATTTTCACTGTTTAAATTCTTGGAAGGTATGCTGAAACTGAGGTTGTTACTCATAGCATGGCATGTAGGAACATCTAAACTGTGGGTACCGGTTTGAAGTTGGTTGAAATTTTTTTCTTTTTGTAGACTACTTTTTAAGAAAAATTTTAAGTTTACAAAAAAATTGAAAGGTACAGATTTTCCCACATATCTCCTGCTCCGCACCTGCATAGCCTCCTTCACTGTCAACATCACTCACCAGAATGATACATGTATTACCAAGGAGGAACCTACATTGACACATCATAGTCACCCAAAATCTATAGTTTACCTTACGGTTCACTTTTGACATCGTACATTCTACGGGTTAGGACAAATTTATAATAATGTATATCCATCATAATACTAGACAGAGTAATTTCACTGCCTTAAATTTCCTCTGCGGTCTGCCTATTTATCTCCTCCCTCCCAGTCCCTACCCCTGGCAACTACTGATCTTTTTATTGTCTCCATAAGTTTTGCCCTTTCCAGAATGTCATATGGTTGCAATAATACAATATGTGGCCTTTTCAGATTAGCTTCTCCCACTTATTAATATGCATTTAAGTTTCCTCCGTGTCACTTGATAACTTGATAGCTCATTTCTTTTTAGCACTGAATAATATTCTATTGTCTGGACGTACTAGAGTTTATTTATCCATTCACCTACTGAAGGACATCTTGGTTGCTTATAAGTTTTGACAATTATGAAAAAGCTGCCACAAACATTCACCTGCAGGTTTTTGTGTAAACATAATTTTTCAACTCCTTTGTGTAAATATCATGGAATGTGATTGCTGGATCATAAGGTAAATGTTTCTTTAGTTTTATAAGAAATCACCAAACTCTTTTTTGAAGTAGCTGTACCATTTTGCATTCCCACCAGCAATATGTGAGAGTTCCTATTTTTCCACATCCTTGCCAGCATTTGATTTGCATTCCCACCAGCAATATGTGAGAGTTCCTATTTTTCCACATCCTTGCCAGCATTTGACATTATCAGTGTCCCAGATTTTAGCAATTCTAATAGCTATGTAGCTGTATCTCGTTGTTTTAATTTGCATTTCACTTATGACATATGATGTGGAATATCTTTTCATATGCTTATTTACCATCTGTATATCTTCTTTCACGAGGCGTCTGTTAAGGTCTTGGGCCCATTTTTTAATCAGGTTGTTTGTTTTCTGATTGTTGATTTTCAAGAGTTATTTGTATAGTTTTGATAACAGTCCTTTATGAGATGCGTCTTTTGCAAATATTTTCTCCCAGAGTGTGGCTTGTTTTCTCATTCTCTTGACATTATCTTTCACAAATAAGTTTTCAATATTAATGAAGTTTTTAATTTTAATGAAGTCCAGCTTATCAATTATTTCATGGATTGTGCCTTTGGTGTTGTATCTATAAAGACATCACCATACCTAAGGTCATCTAGCTTTTCTCCTATGTTATCTTCTGGGAGTTTAATACTTTTGCACTTTACGTTTATGTCTTTGATTTATTTTGAGTTAATTTTTGTGATGTGTGTAGGGTTTTATGTCCCTATTGACTTTGGTGCTTGTGGATGTCCAGTTGTTTAGAATCTTTTGTTGAAGAGATTGCCTGTGCTCCCATTATATTGCCTTTTCTCCTCTGTCAAAGATCAGTTGAATATATTTTTGGGGTATATTTCTTCACTCTGTATTCTGTTACATTGATCTCTTTGTCTGTTCTTTTGCCAATAACACACTATCTTGAATGCCGTAGTTTACAGTAAATTTTGAAGTTGGGTAGCATCAGTCCTCCAACTTTTTCTCCTTCAATATTGTGTTGGATACTCTAAGTCTTTTGCCTCTCCATGTAATCTTTAAAATCAGTTTGACAGTATTCACAAACTAACTTGCAGGACTTTTGATAGGGTTTTCATTAAATCTATCTCTCAATTTGGAAAAACTAACATCTTGACAATATTGAGTTTTCTTATCTGTAAACACGAAATATTTCTCCATTTATTTAGTTCTTTTTTCATTTAATTCATCAGAGTTTTTCAGTTTTCCTCATATAGATATTGTAAATATTTTATTAGATTTGTACCAAACTACTTCATTTTTGGTCGGTGCTAACATAAATAATATTGTGTTTTTCATTTCAGATTCCACTTGTTCACTATTGGTATATAGGAAGGCAACTGACTTTCGTATATTTGTCTTGTACCTTGCAAACTTACTATAATGACTTATTAGTTTCAGAACTTTTTTTGTTGATGCTTATGGATTTTCTGTGTAGACAATCATGGCATTCACATGCAAAGACAGTTTTACGTCTTCCTTCCTTATCTTTATATCTTTTACTTCCTTTTCTTGTCTTATTGCATTAGCAAGGACTTCCAGTACAATGTTGAAAAAGAATGAAGAATGAGGATATTCTTGCCTTCCACAAGATTATAGTGGAAAAGCTTCTAGTTTTTCACCATTAAGTATGATGTGACTTGTAGGGTTTTTTGTAAGTAGTCCTTATCAAGATGACACAAATTTCCAATTATACCTAGTTTACTGAGAATTTTTATCATGAGTGAATGTTGGACTTTTTCCAAATGTTTTTTCTGCATCTATCTATATATTCGTGTAGTTTTTCTTTTTTAATGTGTTGATGTGATGGATTACATTAATTGATTTTCTAATGTTAAGTCATTCTTGCCTAACTGGGATATATGTCTCTTGCTTTTGGTTTATAATTCTTTTTATACTTGTTTTGTTTTGACTTGCCAATGTTTTGCTGAGAATTTTTGCATCTATACTCATGAGAAATATTGATTTGTAATTTTCTTTTCTTGTAATATCTTTGTCTTGTTTTGGTATTAGATTAGTGCTGGCTTCATAGAGTGAGTGAGGGAGTATTTTTTATGCTTCTATTCTTTGAAAAATATTAGAGAATTGGTAAAATTTATTCCCTAAATGTTTTGTAAAATTCACCAGTGACCCATATGGGCCTGGTGCTTTCTGCTTTGGAAGGATATTAATTACTGATTCATTCTCTTTAATAGATTTAGATTGTCTATTTCTTCTTGGGTGGGTTTTGGCAGATTGTATTTTTCAATGAATTTCATGTGGATTATCAAATTTGTGGTCATATAGTTGTTCATAATATTCCTTTATTATTCTTTTAATTTCTATTTGATCTTTAATTATGACCCTTCTTTTATGTCTGATAGTAATTTGTGTCTTCTCTCTTTTTCTTTAGTTTGCCTAGTTAGAAGCTTATTGATTTCATCGAACTTTTCCTATAACCAGCTTTTGGTTTTGTTTGTTTCCTCTGTTGATTTCCTTTCAATTTCCTTTTCATTGATTTTCAATTTCATTATTTCTTATTTGTCAAATTATAAGAGATTAAAATGCTTACAAAGTTGAAGATAAATGACACTACTATATCTTGCTGAAAGAAATCTTTCGTTTTAATGTCAATTTGTCACTATCTATCAAAGTATAATTGGGGGAAAAAACCCTAAACTTGAAAACACAGGATTATAATTCAAAACATAAGTTTAAGTAATTATGACTATATTTTTAGTGAAATGTGAGGTACAAAAATATTATTTTATTATTAATTTTCATGAGGGAGATGACAATAAAATTATTTAATGACATGAAGAAAAAATGCAATGCTATATACATGATATCACTCACATAACAACATTTTATTGTAATGAAATAAATCCCCAATTGGCTAATTTGTGGCATTTATTTTAGGCACAACTTATTTTCCCATCAACGTTTTTCAAATTTTCTTCTAAAGTACATAAGTCATATATTTTATATTTAAGAAAAATATGATTGCTTTAATGAGAAATTCAATGAAGTTAGCTCAGATCCTGAGCAGATTAGTTAAGGAATAAACATAATTAGAAAAGTTTGATTTTTCAAATTAACATTGACTGTCTTATGGTAAAAAAAAATCTAAAAAGAAACACAGCAAATTTTATTCAGAGCTTGTCTTCAGTGAATGTGATTAAGTAACATTTACTATTTTTTCATTTTGTATAGTTTTTCTAAATATGTTTAGAGATGAAGGGAAACATTTATAATTTAAAAACTATGGAATATATGCTAATAATATGTGAGAAAATAAACATCTGTTTACTTCATAGTAGTAAAAATATGAATTACTATGAAATAAAAATTTATAAAATTCCTAGTATTTTCTTAAAGGAATATAAATATCAACATTGTGAACTATAATTAAATAGCTCTCTTATGCAAATATTTAGTTGTAGTGGATGCTACTGCTAAAGAAAAATGTAATTGGATCTGCAGTAAATGAGTCATGAAAGTGTGAATTTCAGATAACTTTAAAAACCGGAAATGTCCCATTTTATTTCCCCTTAAACGATTATATCGTCTTCTTCAGGACTCTATGATACAGCAATTTATGGGCTTATTTCATCTTAAAATTAATTCAGCTTTTGATATACATATTTACCGAAGATTATAAATATGTTGGTGATTTTTTTTAAATCCAAGAATCTAGATTTCAAATGTTATCTATTTTTTTGTTTCCATTTTAATGTTTCTTAAGTTTTTAAGTATCCAGTCAGTGAACTAAACTTAATGCTTATATGCTTTCTCAGAAGTATTAATAATTAACATTTAGTTATCTGTTCCACTTAAGTTGATGAAAAGACAGAGGTTATATTGTATTTAAGTAGCACATACAATTCATATATATTCACAGGGACCAAAACGAAGTTTTATTTAGCTTTTATATTTTTACTTCTAATCAGCCTAATGTCAGCTCATGCAAGCTCCCCACATGTGTACTGTACAATGATAATTCTAGTTGTTTTTGTTATTTTTTAGTTTAGATTTTATATCATCAATTCAAAAATACATATGCTCGATGTATAGCTAAAAAGAAAAACTCTGAAAATTAGACTGTGTCATACTGTGGGTTGCAAAATACATCTGGATTTTAAATGTTTTAAATTTTAATTTTAATGTGGAATAATTTAGAGCTCATAATTATGAAATAAGGCATTACAGGTATTTTTTACATATGATATTATTTTCTTTCAAGATGCTCTTTTTCCAATGTCCTAACAAAAATTCAATCTCTCTCTAAAATTTTTTAAGTGTATTTTTCACTGTGAACCTTAACATGATGGCTCAGGCACATTTTATTCCAGCATATACAGTTGCATGAGGACAAGCCTAACTCCGACTGCCTTGGCATAGATCCCAACTCAGCCACTCATTAGTTTTACCACCTTAGCAGATTATCTAACCTTTATAAGGCATTGTTTTCTTATTTATAAACGTGGACATTATTTTATTTACTCACAGGATTGTTCTGAGGACTAAAAATGATTGCCGTCTTCAAAATGAGACCTGTGCTCCTTGGGTACATGAAATTTTTTTAATGATTATTTGGCAATAGAAAGCATTAGGGAAATCAATTTCCAGAACTTCAAATTCTACATACTCATTCCTAATAATCATCTTCCAGAGATATTCCTGTGGGTTCTCTTTTTCAAACTCAGCTGTCATAAATTGCACACAGCACCTTCAACTTCACAAATCAGAAATGCCTGTAACCTCATTATGGTCATCTGTTCTGGGAAGTTAAATTAAAAGTAGCCACAGAAGAATTTTTAACATATTGATATAATATTAAGAAAGTGAACCACACTAATTGTTGGGTAACCAGTTATTTTGTTAATTGGGTGTTTTCCTTTTTTTGTTTGTTTCAAGGTAATTGAAGGAGGACTTTATCAAGTTACCAGTTGATAGGTCAAGAGGCATACATTCTGGTTATAGATTACTGTATAACTTTGGCATATAAACTTTGAGTTCAGAGATTGAATGACATGGCTTTACTCGACCACCTTCCATTTCCATTCACTTATTTATTTAAATAATTTTTCTTGAGAACTAGTTTATTTTTCTAAGGACAATGTAGGGCATCAAATTGCTGTGACATTTTATTGATATTGCACACATTTAAAGCTCCATTAAAAAATTTTAATGTTACTATTTCTAATAATCCAGAAATTCATTTTTGAAGAAGAAGAAGAAGATTAGCCCTGAGCTAACTACTACCAGTCCTCCTCTTTTTTCTGAGGAAGCCTGGCCCTGAGCTAACATCCATGCCCATCTTCCTCTACTTTATATGTGGGATGCTTACCACAGCATGCTATGCCAAGCAGTGCCATGTCCACACCCGGGATCCAAATCAGCGAACCCCGGGCCACCCAAAAGCAGAACATGTGAACTTAACTGCTGCGCCACCAGGCCAGCCTCTAATCCAGAAATTTTAATTTTTCTCTATTTCTGCAAATAATAACAAATTTAATGCCATTTAATTTTTTTTGCCAATTTAAAAAAAGTTGCAAAGAGGAAGTTTTTGAAAAGTCTTTTAGAGGTATATTTATAAAAATGGAGAGACCACTGATATAGATAATACCTAACATATATTGAATGCTTATTAATTTTCAGTGGCTAATTTTAAGAATGTAAGCATTTTTTCTCACTATTTCTCAGTACAGCTCTCTTCCTGTTCTCATGTAATGGATGACAATCGTTCTGTGTGGAGAGATGAAATAACTTGTCCATGCTTGAACAGCTAATAGATATACATATCTGATTCCAGTACGGGCACTTCGACTCAAAGTTCCTGCTCTTAACCTTTACTGTGCAATTTCTCCCCGAGTCTTTAACATAGTAAGTGCTAAGTAAATGGTAACCATTATTTTAATCAGTAGTAGTAGTAACAATTTATGAATGGAAGTGTGATATCTAAAAACTGTTAGTTATAAGACCCATATTTCTGTTTTCTAATTATTATTCTATCTATTTGTGTATCTTTCTTTTTCACATCATTGTACAAGGCTAGGCTATGGCATAGATGACCAAAAAATATTTGTTAGATAAAGTATTAAATAGACGAATGCCCAAATAAACAACTTTTGAAATATCTCATTTCAGAATTATATATCATTTTATTGGCATTATTATCACAGTATGGACCTTATGTTCTGGCTACTTATTTCACTATTGCATAGGAATATGTGGGAATTGAATAATCCGTCTTATCATGCCATCTTCAAGAGTAAGACATGATAGCATATATTCTTTAACATTTGTTTTAGAGAAAATCCTTTGACTTCATTTTTTTCTCATATAGTGGTGGGGTTTTCCTCCACTGGTTCATTATATTGGCCCAATTTCTTATGATATTTAGGTACTGAGTGAATGCCCTGCTTGGCTTTGTGTCATATCTGTGGCCATACTTTAGATGAAGTTAAATGCTATAGAGTGGGACAGCCATCCTATTTGTGCTTTATACCATTTTTCCAGTATTTTATAAAATATTTTATAGAATTATAAGACTAATGAACACAGATTCATCAAGAAAATAATATGTTTCATTAAAACAAGAACAGAAGTGTCGCCATGGTCAAATAGATTGGAGACTGAATGCCCCTATGGCCAAATATGTTTGGAGGCTGCATGCCCCTCTCTCTGAATCAGAACACGTTAGCAATTGAATATCTTAGATAATTCCTATAACAAAGAAATACGCTTAAATATCCTTAATACAATCCTTTCAAATTTATTATTTATGTAATATCTATGATTATCTCTTAGAATTAATGTTCTAATGGACAGAAATGAGGGACAAAATTTCATATTGCTAGAAGCAATACAAGAACTTGATAACTAATTTAAAAGATAAACAATCCAGTCAGGGAAATGCCAAGATATAAATCATGAGTCATACTCTTGTTCATAAGGAAACAAAGTGATGTTTTTCACAACTCGCATTCCAGCTTTATGACCTTTAGTCAGTTATTTAATATCTCTACCCTCTGTTTTCTCGTACCTCAAAGAGCTGTGAAGCAGGGCAAATGCCAGAGTGTGGGCAAAAAAACACAGAAGAATGCCTGACACATTGTGAATCTAGTAAAGTTTTACTATGATAATGATGATGATGATGATTGAATTCTAAAATATAATTCTTTCTTTAATGTCCTCTTGGGAACTTGAATGTACATAGGACTCATTAAATCCTACATAAACTCATTTTAAAAGTCATTCTTTTTTTTTCTAGAATGTTGCTTCAGCAATAGTGTTTACTATGTGTGGAGTAGGTAGATTCATATTTTAATAAAGTTTAGAAATTCATCTTTCTTATATTGTACTTGCTCAGCTACATATTGCTTTGACTCCATCCATCTATCATCTATCAATCCTCTACCCATCCATCTATTTATCTATATTATTTATCCTTTATTTTTTTATAATATAGATGAGTAGACAATTGAAATGTCTTTGCAAAATTAATAATATAGGTTAACATGCTTGTTGAAATGCTTTTTGAAGATTCAAGAGAATTACATAAATTCACCTTTTTTATATGTCTGCTCATATTTTAACATCCTGAGCATTTACTTGGTTTTCTGTCATGGAGCTAAATAATAAGCTAGAGATTGCTGTTGTGGGAAACATAAAGTCTGCTGTGCCATTCAGCATGGAAAGGAAATCACCTGTGGCTAGTTTGAAGTTTGTTCCTGAAATAGATGGGGATCTGTCATCACCTGCCTGATGTGATAGAGGCCCAGCAAATCCTTTTATCTCAGCTGTGCTGGTGAGAGAGCCTTTGTTTAATCATGATGAAAACAGATCCCAGAGTAAAAAGGAAATTGGTTCCCTGCAGAATCGAAGCCTCAAAATGGCCATAAAAAATGTATGCAGGTAAACATCATTTATACAATATTGCTTTATAGCCGATTATAGGGCTCATGTTGTGTGCCATAAACTCTATGGGGGAATCAGGAGGAAAACAGTTTCTATTTCCTTGGAAGTTGTATCAGGACAACGCAACCAAAACAGTTGCTACAAGTAATCCTGGAACAGAGTTTGAAATCACATTTCTTTAAAGAACTATAACAAATACAAACCAGTAGGTAATTTGGCACAATTTTCTAAAATATGTTTATTTTAGATCATAGAAATATCAATTCTTATATACCACCAAGAATGTCTCTATTTTTTTTCTTTTGAGGAAGATTAGCCCTGAGCTAACTGCTGCCAATCCTCCTCTTTTTTTGCTGAGGAAGACTGGCCCTGAGCTAACATCCATGCCCATCTTCCTCTACTTTATATGTGGGACGCCTACCACAGCATAGCTTGCCAAGCGGTACCATGTCCCCACCCAGAATCCAAACCGGCGAACACCCGGTTGCCGAAGTGGAAAGTTCGCACTTAAGTGCTGCGCCACTGGGCTGGACTCTATGTCTCTATTTTAACTGTGCTTTTTCAAGGGAATAATAAGTCCATTTACTCTTTAATATAACACACATTAAGGTAATGTCTCAAAAATAAAGAAAAAATTTAGAGATGCAGGTATTTGAAACATATATTTTAAAGAGATATTTTTCTATCTTATGATATTCATTAGATCATGATTCATCAAATAATGTTAGTAATGTAATAATTACTCCAGGTCACCAGTGTAATTGTATTGTATTGGCAATAAGAATGTGTATATGACAGTGTGTGTGTATGTGTGTGTTTGTTTGCAATAGAGTCACAGAGACCAGAGCCTATAAATGACAGTCAAAACTGCAATCGACAAAAAAGCTTAGATTATACAGAAAAGGAGAATTTTCCTCATGTATAACTGTGAGGGTTGAAGGATCATGAGGAAAAATGCACACTTAAGAAAGTTAGCACAATTTATGACATCTATTGCATTAGTGTAATTATGATGAATAAAAAAGTGCTTTCTCTGACTTTCCTTTACTCTTTATATTACTATTATTTCCCCATTTCTTTATTATACAAATAAAGAAATCATTTGTTAATATCATCATAGTCACATGTAGACTTGAAAATTAACATGTCACCAAGGAAAAGGATACCATGGTAATTTTTTAAGATATACTTTTCAGCAGCTCATATGGAAATTAGGATTAATGTTTTTAAAGTATTTTATTTTGTACAAATTGACTTATATTTGTCTATCATGTAAAATATAAATTTATAGAATGAAACCAACCTTATTCTTAACCATCAAGATATGATTCAATAATAAAAATGACAATTTTCTTTGCAATGAAAAAAAAAGGTCAGTCATTAAAATACATAATAAATACAACTGAATTGAATAAAACATATGTTTTGTGTGTGTGTGTGTGTGAGGAGGATTGACGCTGAGCTAACATCTGTTGCGAATTTTCCTCTATTTTTGCTTGAGGAAGATTGTCACTGAGCTAACATCTGTGCCAATCTTCCTCTGTTTTATGTGGGACACCGCCTCAGCATGGACTGATGCGCAGTGCCATGTCTGCACTCAGGATCCGAAACCGTGAACCCCGGGCCGCTGAAGCGGAGCACTCGGACTTAACCACTACGCCACCAGGCAGGCCCCAAAAACATTTGTTTTAATATATTTAATATTGTCAAAAGTTGATACTGACCTTAGGTCAAATGTAGAGAAATGACAATTAGGCAAATAATATACAATCATCCAACAACTTTGATGCCTTTATACCCCCTATGAGGCATTCACAAATGTGCCATTCATTGTTTGAAACAGATTTATCACCCAGCAGCCTCATAGTATATTGATGATGTGGAATACAATTAAGAGAGTGGAAATCTAAAGATATTTTTAAAGTAGTTAGTTAGCCACAAAAGTAAAACACACAATACTAAAAGAAATATAATCTATTTTAAAGCATCTAAATTTAAAAGTAATCAAATAGTCATTTAACACAGAATTTTCAGCAAAAAACAATTTTGCTTTGCTTTTTGTATGATTACCAACATAGAGATAACCTTATAGAAAAAGAATTAATATTATGCCATCATAAGTGTCAGAAGATACAAACACACACAGATAACTTGATATAGGTATTATGCATCATTGTACACTAAAATCAGGATAATTTATTTCATGTTATCCAAACTGTTTATTTTTCATATATTTCAAAGTAAGATAAGAAATTCCATGATTTATGGGAAGTATATTTAAATGTAAATTTAATTAGTGTCTCAAAAGTAGCATTAGAAAATAGCTAAATTATGTTAGATTTCTAGACAGAGGGAACTGGACATTTAAGAAACTAATTCAAATAAAAAATATTGATACATTTCATAAAAAGTAAAAAAATTGAATAATACATTAAGACATTCACGGTACCATACTTTCACTTGTAATACCTAGAGATAAACAGGCAAAACTTTGGAAAGCATGTTACATTCATAAATTTGGTATACATAAAGTTTCACTAACAGAATCAATCCACGGCTTGTGATCCACAGTGCTCATAACATTCTTCTTTCTATAGGAAATCAAGAATCTTTCAATTAGGAGGAATATTAGCGATTATTCACCTCCTACTTTATAGGCAATGAAACTGGGATTCAAAGAGTTTGGTGACTGCAAAGGACAGAAGTGAAATATAGATACCAACGGCTTTTCTCTCATCATCAGTGCCTTGTTCTCTTTGTTGCAAGTCTAATTCCAGGACTTTACAGCATGGCTCTGTTTTTCCTGCGTGTATGATTAGGAATATAAGTAAAAACTTATTTAAGTATAAAGAAATATTTCAGAGGCTTATTTAGCAGAATAATAGATGGCATACATGTTTTAATCCAGGATTCACAAATACATTTTCTTGATACACTGTACGCCATTTAAAACTCCTTTCTCCTTCTCTATTGACTTCTTCCTTTTTTGAAGCAACAGATAAAAATCATCTCTATTGAAAGGTTATATTGACCTGTTCATATGTTTGATTTTTAATTGTATTATGTAATGGTTGATAAGTATGGAAGATTGAAATTCATATTTACGTAGATTTTTAAAAATGATTATAAACATATATGTTAATCCCACTATCCACCCCGGGAGCCATTAAATTAAGCACATTATGGAAGTGGCCTCCATATTCCTCTCTAATCTCTTTTTTCTGTCTTTTCTCCAAAGACAACCACCCTCATAAAACATTTATCTATCATATCCTTAATATCCTTTTATTACTTATAAACACCCTTAAAATGTTTTATTTAAATTTATTCTTACTGTTGGAGTTTTGCAAAGTTAGTTTATCCTGCATGTATTTTTCTGCATCCAATATTGCATGTATCAAGGCATTTAAACAGAAGTTTAATCCTTCATTTGAGTAAAAGTTTATTTAACTAAAAGTTTATTTAAATATTTCTTTTATCTCTTGGAAATATTAAGATTTTCTCTTTCTTCTTGACATTGTAAAGTTTACTAAAATATGTGTACTTTTTAAAAATAAGTAAATTTACCTATGTAGTTGAGCTTTTTTGTTGCGGGGTTATAAGTTTTTATTTTTTCTGCATATGAGGCTATCTTTCACCGGTATGACTTCTTTCTTCTCTGTGTCAACTTTCTTTTTCCAAATCCTCATTAAATGGAGGGCTGTAACTTAATAATCTGTTTTCTGTATCTCATTTTTAAAAATCTTTTTATCTGTCAGTATTCGCTAAAAGGGAAATCCCCAGCTCAATTTCCCAGCCAAGAATTAACTATTCTGCATACTCCAGTTAGCCATTCAGATAATCATTTAATTGATTTTATGAATTATTTATTTTATTTCCAACATGTCCTATTATTCTTTTTGGTAACGGCCTGTTCTTGTTTAAAACAAGCCATTCTTCTTTCATATATATGATTCCCTCCTTGCTTCTGTAAAGATCTTTGTGAAACTATTCAATCACATTCATGCAATAAATGTGGTTTCCAGTTGCTTCTTTCTTTAAGTGATACCTTTTCATTTCTGATCTTGAAATGTATATTATAATAATTGGGGGCCTGTGCATGGAGTTATCCTTTCTTATATTATTTTTTCATATCTATGCATTTTGTTCCAAAGGAAAGACAATCTGCTACCTTCAAATTAGAAGGCATTGAACTTTTGCTCCATATTTAAAGCAGTATGTTGCCTTTTACAGACTTTGTATTTTCTTCAGTACCTTTCAAATTATTTGTGGGTGATTTTTCTTCACTGTTAAATAGATTTTTCCCACAGGGTCATTTGTAAATATTTTTCTTCAATTTTGTTTTTTCTCTTTTGTGGGTTGAACTTTATCATACAACTAGTGATTCTTTGTTGACTTTCGTATTGAAAAATAATGACCCAAATTTATTATTTAGTTGGCATTTCTTCTTAGATGTCTGTAGGTTTGTTTTCCCAAGGTCTGTTACCTAAAATTAAAGGCATTGTTGGAGCACATGTTCATCAATGTGTCTTGACTAGTGACATGACTTCTTTAGGGCATGAGTGCATGGCAACTTCTATTTGTGTTACAATCTCCATATGCCAAAATGAGAGTTGCTTTGCTTTGCTGAATCAATACCCGTTAAGAACGTGTCATTTTTTTTCCATACTTCTCTACTTTTCACAGGGGTAGGAGTGAGAAGTAGGTATTTCTAGCTGCTCTGGTATATCAATCGAGGCTTAACCAGAGAAGCAGAACCAGTAGAACCTACATGTTCAACACATATATTCCACGATATCTGTTCTGTATATTAGTTAAAAACAAGTCATGGATTCTGTCCACACTCAGGGGAGGGGACTATACAAGAGGGTCCTTTGTGTTTGTTGACCACATCTGATCATTATAGCTGAAAGAGGAAGTAAAAATTGAGAAATTGACAGGCATAATTCCCCATAGCTGAATCTTTAATGCGTGGTTCTTCTTTGCCAAGGCTCTTGCTATCGCACTGCATAATTGAGAGCTTTGCACTTAGAACCTCCCCTGAGTTTTGAACTGATGATTGTTTCCCACATTAATAAGAATTAAGCTCTGTGAACTCATTGTTTTATTCTTTTTCTATTTCTAATTTGTACATTTTATTATATACAGTTTAAACAGTCTCTGTGGAAGTAACTTTTTAAAAAATTATTACAGACTCATTTCAAATGATGAATAAAAGCAGAAAAGCTGCATGTCATATTATCTCTCTTTCTCTCTCTCTCTTTTTTCTCTTCCTCTCCCTATTCCCTCCTTCTCTCTCTCTTTAAAATCATGAGCAAAACTGAAAAACATGAGAAAATCTGCAGAATAAATGTCAATTTGGATAAATATATTTTTTATTAAACAAAGGGGCCAGCCATCTACAAACCAAGTTATGAATTTACACTGAAATAATCAATACTGGGGCTGTCCCGGTGACTGAGCGGTGAAGTGCGCACATTCCACTTCAGTGGCCCGGGTTCACGGGTTTGGATCCCGGGTGCGGACATGGCACCACTCAGCAAGCCATGCTGTGGTAGGTGTCCCACATATAAAGTAGAGAAAGATGGGCACGGATGTTAGCCCAGGGCCAGTCTTCCTCAGTAGAAAGAGTAGGATTGGAGGCAGATGTTAGCTTAGGGCTAATCTTCCTAAAAAAAAAAAAAAAAGAAGAAGAAGAAAGAAAGAATCAATTCTAAGAATTACATCCAAATGATTATTTCAGGTAAAATTTTGTTAACTGTAATGTTCAGCATAAAACTATTTCTTATTATCATTTCTCTCCCTAAACCTTTTCTTCCTCAACCAGTGTTTCCTGTCTCAGTAAATGTTACAAAAGTGACAGACTGATCTTACACAAATATAAGTATGCCAGGGCCTTGTGTAAATCCACTTAAAAGATGCCCATTGTCACTGACTTGAAGTTTAAATGCCTTAATAAGCCAACTTCAACCTTCATTTATATGACTGGAGCTCTTCTCACTTCCAATGAACACAAAATGTTACATCATTTTATTGTTTTCTTTGGCATCTGGGTTCATAGTCTTGTGGTTATTCTGAGACGAACTAACTCAATCTCCTTGAAAATTTTCGTGACCGCCAGTCACCTAGCTTTTAGACCTCAGCTTTAATGGCACATTCTCGGAGAAATCTTTTCCAGTCCTCTCAGCAAGGAAACACCTCCTTGAGATTTATTCCTATTTTCATGCAGTATTTTCTTGATCATAACTTTTATATCTTTGTACTATGTATATCTATGATTTCTCTTGTAACTGTGTCTTCCCTAGGAGACTTTGTTGCATGAGTAAGTTACAATGTTTTTTTTACTCACCAGTGTGTATTTAGTATGAAACACGGGCTTTAGTATTTAGTTGGTGCGCAATATGTATTTATTTACATTTATTTATTTATTTATTATTGAGGTAACATCAGTTTATAACATTGTATAAATTTCAGGTGTACATCATTATATTTCAATTTCTGTGTAGACTACATTGTGTCCACCACCCAAACTCTAATTGCCATACATCACCATACACATGTGCCCTATTATCTCTTTCATCCTCCCCTTCCCCTCTGGTAACCACCAAGCTATTCTCTGTGTCTCTGTGCTTCTTTGTTGCTGTTGTTTTTATCTTCTACATACGAGTGAAATCTTATGATATTTTGCTTTCCCTGTCTGACTTATTTCACTTAGCCTAACGCCTTCAAGGTCTATCCATTGATGGGCACTTAGATTGTTTCCCTGTCTTGGCTATTGTGAATAATGCTGCAATGAACTTAAGAGTGCATAAATCTTTTCGAACTAGTGTTTTCATATCCTTTGGATAAATACCCAGAAATGGAATAGCTGGATCATCTGGCAGTTCTCTTCTTAATTTTTTGAGGAATTTCCATATTGTTTTGCATAGTTGCTGCACCAGTTTACATTCCCACCAGCAGTGCATGAGAGTTCCCTTTCCTCTGCATCCTCTCTAACACTTGTTATTTCTTGTCTTGTTAGCTATACCATTCTGATGGGCATGAGGTGATATCTCACTGTAGTTTTGATTTGAACTTCCCTAATAATTAGTTGAACATCTTTTTATATGCCTGTTGGACATCTGTATATCTTCTTTGGAAAAATGTCTGTTCAGTTCCTTTGCCCATTTTATGATCACATTGTTTGATTTTTTGTTGTTGAGTCATGTGAGTTCTTTACATGTTTTGGATATTAACTCCTTATCAGATATATTATTTGCAAATATCTTCTCCTAATTGTTACATCGTCTTTCCATTTTGTTGGTCGTTTCTTTTGCTGTGCAGAAGCTTTTTAGTTTGATATAGTGTCATTTGTTTATTTTTTCTTTTGTTTCCCTTGCCCAGGGAGACATTAAATTCAAAAAGATACTGCTAAGACTTATGTGGAAGAGCTCAATAAATATTTATTAAATGAATGGATAATTGAATGAACGTTATGATTTCAAATGCCTAAAATCTTACAATATATCTTTTTACTTTTAAGTCAACATGTATAAATTCACTTGGGAGTTTTACCTCTATAATATTTCACTTCAAATCCTCTCCTTTGTGATTGCCACAGTGTACTTTGATGATGCATAAGAATGTGGAAAACCAATCATTGGTCTTTGACCAAAATAGTCTTAACATTTCCCTCAGTTTGACTAAACTTTCAACAGGTTGGTTTCTATAGGCCCCAATCTCCCTCGTCTTAAAGCATTTACTTTAGAAAACTTCCCATTGTAAATTCTTGCTCTCCCCATTAGAGATATAAATCTTCTCTCAACTTGTTGACTATTTTACAACCCCAGAATGTCTTTCTCAAAGACCTGGGAGCCATCCCTTTGAAACGTAATCATCAGTAAAGCTTGAGACCCTCTCTCCTAGTTTCTGTGGGAGGATCAGTAGGAGCCTAATTTGATAAGCACCGATTAGCAAACACTATAGGCCTGATCACCTTGACAAACGTCCCCACAGTGTCCTCCAGTACTTTCCCACTAGCTCACTCCAGCACTTAAAAAATCCTCCTGCCTTTGATTTCAGCAGAGTGGAGTTCCATACTTCTACCTTATTGCAATATTCTTGAATAAAGTCCTTCTTGCCTGTTTAACTCTATTTAGTGCAGTTTTTCTTTGACATTTTTAGAGAAGAAAGGTTACTATGGGACCATTCTGCAAGGAAGGAATGATACATGAAAGAAACTCCAGGAGTTTCAATAACAACTTTCCACAACTCACTGGGTTTTTTTAAGTACTAGTTCTCTAAGACTCTTACAAGTATGGTTGATTACACTTGTTCCATATACATCTCTATGGGTTTGGGGGTGTGTCCATCTATGCATGAGTTAAATCTGGTAAAAACTGAAAATTTAACTAATCATGTTTTAAATCAGGGATTGTTTAGAAATGCCAATAGGGGCCAGCCAGAGGACACAGCAGTTAACTGTGTGCTCCACTTTGGAGGCTTGAGGTTCACTGCTTTGAATCCTGGGTGCAGACCTGCACATCTCTTACCAAGCCATGCTGTGGTAGGCATTCCACATATAAAATAGAGGAAGATGGGCATAGATGTTAGCTTAGGGCCAATCTTCCTCAGCAAAAAGAGGAAGGATTGGCAGCGAATCTTAGCTCAGGGCTAATCTTCCTGAAAAGAAAAAAATAAGAAATGCCAATTAATTTCTTCCTAAAGAAGACCACTTCAAAGCTACCTTAATAAAAAAAAAATACATGAAGATGTGTTCAAAATTTAGTTACTGTTTACAGCAACTAGAAACCATTTAAAATCTCAGAGCATTTTTTTTAAAACTTTTAAAAAAATTTTGGTTTTCATTAAAGGCTTCTGTTATCTCTGTTACAATAATATGCAATAGAGCATTCGATAATGGATAGTAATTTCACACAAAACTGTTATAAATACATGTTGATAGTAGGAGAGAATTACAGCTCTTATCTAACTTTACTACCCTGCTCAATACACTCTTTTGCTTCTCTCAAGCGCCAGTAAGCAGTAGTTGTATGTAACCACGTTAGAACTCTTTCGTTTTTTTTAAATATAGACATCATGTAGGTAGTGTTTCTGTAGTATTTGACTTATTTTTGTTTGATTATAGTATTGACAGATTCAGTATTAAATTTTTAAAAGTAGTCATTGATCTTGAGAGAGACCATGAGCAGGTGCCGACTCAGCATGCCCATCTCACTTTTACTGTCTTCTTCGTCCTCCTGTTTGCTTTATAACACTCACCCTTGCCTGACAAAGACTGTTGCTTAGAACAGGTAGTCAGTGACAGGAAGAGCCAGATATATGTGTTCCAACTCTTGAGTTTCTCTTATTTTCTCTTAATTATGTGGTTGTCTTGCTGAGAAAAGCATTTGTCGGGGAATGGCTGTTCCATTGCCTATCACCATCTCTACGGCTCCTATCATCCCCTGCCCAGCGTCTCTCTGCAGGATACCAGAGCAGCACCTGAGGGTCTCCTGTGGATGCCGTTATTAGCGTGGGAAAAAAATTTATTTTTAAAAATGTTGCAGATCGTATATTTTTAAAGGAAATTAAGAAAATACTTGTTTTTTTTTTTCCCTGAAGCAGTCAATGTACTTTATGTACGAGAACTATGGCTTCCAAATATATTTGTCAGTTAACAGTATATACTATAGGTAACTGCATTAATATATTAAGCAATACAATAAACATTTGCTGAGTGTTTATCTTGAACAAAGCATAATTCTGGGTATTATGAAAGTAAAAATCTGAAAAGACATAGTACCTGTCTTTTTAAGAGATCATCACCTATTAGGGAAAGTGTGAAAATACATTCTCTAAAGTATAAAACTTGTCAAGGTTGTGAACTGTTAATTGACTGAGACAAAGAATATTAGAAAACATTTAGAATAAAATTTGACAATATTCAACTAAAGGACATGAGTAAGCATTGGTAGTATTAATAAAACCTAAATATAATTAACATTTTATCCTGAATATTATTGTTAACTCTGTAATCAAAATATTAACTGTATGCAAATAAGAGATAGTATTTTTCCTAAAAGTCACATGGATAAATCTTGAAAACATTATTATTTTTTAATTTTTACTTTTTATTGCACTTTAAATTGCGTAACAACATTATATAGCTTACAGATGTACATTGTAATACATTTTGAATTCTGTGTAGATTACATCATGTTCACACCCAAAGACTAATTATAATCCCTCACCACACAAGTGAGCCTAAGCACCCCTTTTGCCCTTCCCCCTCCCCCTTCCCCTATTGTAACCACCAATCCCAACTCTGTTGCTATGTGTTTGTTGTTGTTTTTATCTTCTACTTATGAGCAAGATCATGTGGTATTTGGCTTTCTCCCTCTGACTTATTTCACTTAGCATAATACCATCAAGGACCATCCATGTTGTTGCAAATGATAAGATTTCATCATTTCTTATGGCTGAGTAGTATGCCGTTATGTATATATACCACATCTTCTTGAAAACATTAAGTGTATGTATTATATGATTGCATTTACATAGAATGTCTGGAAAAAGCAAATGGATAGAGACAGAAACTGTATTAGTGGTTCTCCAGGCCTGGGAGTTGAGGAAATGACAACTAATTGATACATGTTTTCCATTTGGAGTGAATGGAAATATTCTAGAATTTATTGTGATGATGGTTGCACAGCTCTCTGAATATACTAAAAATCATTGAATTATATACTGTAAATTGGTTAATCACATGATATAAAATTATATCAACAAAGTTGTTAAAACTTATTCTTTATTTTATTGCCGTCACAGTAACCTCAAGCAGCTTCCCAAGCACTTCATACAAAATTAGGAACTAAATAAAAGTTTTTCAAATAAATTATTTACTTCTCCCCTTACTCATCATTTCATCATTTTCATTTCAAGGTTATACTTATTTTCCTTGAATTTTAACAATAAGCTCTGTAAGTTTTAAGCTTCACTGTAAAGAGGAGAGTGGAAAAGGAAGTTAACACTTCTGAGTATCATTGAAACAATGCATGTGGTTCTAAGGAATTAGGGATGGCTCAAGAAACACTAAAAGCTTTATTTCTGCTTAGTTCTTGCAGTAGCTCATTTGCAGTTGACTCATTATTTGCTTTTCAAATATCCCTTAACTCTCCTTTTTTATTTATAAAATATGAGATTTTCTTGAATTATTCACTCTTCTCTCACCTGCTTATGAGGGAAGTGATATTATCTCCTTTTTCAGAATACCTGTGGATTTTTCCAATCAAATTACGTCATGATTTACTCTTCATGACAATAATTAGTCCAGGGGTTCAAACATGTCTTAATTTATTACTATTTGTCTAAATGAACAGATCTACCATGTATATCAGTCCGTCATCTAAGATGCTTTCTGGTTGAAAGCAGAATAGTAATTCATTAGAGGCTACTAGTTAGCCTACAGAATTTTCTGGAATATCCGATGGCATGAAATCAGGTTTAGAAGCATTATAGTAAACAGCCCTACCCAAATTGCATTTTCTAATAGCTTATGTCAAGACCCTGCCCCCAAAGCAGCTTGGTAAGGACCTCATACTTACCACTGCTGGCTCTTGGCACAGGAGTTGCTGTCAGAATTTCTCCCACTACTGCCTCTGAAACTTACCTCTCTCTCAAGACGACTCCTGGATGACTTCTGCTGGGCACATGACTTCTTATCACAATATTCTCAATCAACGAGCCCAAGGGTGTTTCTCACCTCTGGAGCCCAGGTTAAATGCCTGATGTTTAGAATGGCAAAGTGGGGAGAGGGCCCCAAATTTGGTAGTGTCACTGGAATCCTAAACTTATCATGCACTTAGCATTGTTTTCCCTTACCTGGACAATACCCAGGAGGCACATATGCCCTAGCTTAAGCATGGTCCTACTTTTAGACTCCCAGCTTAGTGAGATAATATATTTCATTTTTATTAAAGCCAATTTGAGTTAGAATTTATATTGCTTGCCCGAAATGTTAATATATTTTATATTATCTCATTTTTCATCTCTCAGTTTCCTTATATACAATTACACATAGTTGCTCTGATCAGATGATAGTAATGAGCCTTATTCACAGAAATTGGATGAAAAAAGTATAATATAAAGGGAATACGATTGTAGACAAGAGACATTTATTAAATAATACAAGCATAGAAGACAAATATGGTATTGTTTTGTTAGTTCCAGAATGGTATATTTTATCTCTCAATTATATATTTTATTTAATTCTTTTCATTAAAATATGTAGTTGAATACTTCCTACCTTCAATTAATCAAATATAAAACTGATGAAGTAATTATCTTCATCAATGTGAATAATAATGTGATTTTTCTCATTATTATTTTGAAATGTGATATGAAACCAATCTAGGTATAAAGGTTATTACATATTCTGTTTATAAAATTTTGGCTCATGTATCAGTATCTATCTCAAATCTGACTCTATCAATTGTCTTGACAATGTGAATGCTTCAATTACATATAAACCATATAACTGCTAACTCTGCATTTTCCCATCACAAAAATAGATCTGCAGTATTTAATGTATATTTGGAGGGATAATTTGCATTTTCTTCAAATTGATTGTCTAATGTTAATATCACACATATGAAGTCCTACACATCATTCTCCTTTAAAATGTATAAACAGCATGTTGTGGTATATGTTTCTAAAAATCTATATATTCCAACTTCATACACACTTGGTGTCTAGACCGTGATGCCAAAAAGTGAAGGATGAGCAACAGACACAGACAATTCTGTGATGGTGCTAATGCCAATGAGGTTCATTCTCGACTACTCATTCTAGTTTTGAGTCATTCATAAAGCAGAAAAATTGCCTTGGGCTGTTCCTGACAGCCAAACCAGAAGTGACAGATTGATCTGGTTAATTGCAGTGGCTGGATAGCCTGGCAATTCATTTTACACAACTCATCAGAATATCCCCTGAGGGACCCTGTAGACAAACTAAGAAAAACATGCATGGAGTATAGTCAATACTATCTGATTACAAGAAACTACCTTAAGAAAATTTTAATATGAAAAACCTTAAAATACAATCTTTTGCCTGAATTGCCTTCACTGCGTATTTTAAAACTGAGTTTTAGTACCTAAATAGTTTGACAGATGGTTGTATTCGATTATGAAAAGAAATGAGTATGACACTACTGAATTTTTATTTCTAATTAATGCAGATGTAATCCAATTTAATTCATTAGAAACATTCAATTTACGTAAAATTGAACATGACAAATGTAAATTGCTGGTTACTCCAATGTTTCTTATGGACGACTCGTCTTTTTGCTTCATATTCACGGATACTTAAGGTTTTGTTGGTATTTCTTTGACACTGTACAAGAGAACCATAGAGAACTATACACCTATAGTTTGATATCAATAAAAATTAACTGGTAAATATTCTTTTTTTAACAAGTGATAATTATACACCATCTTCGCTTAGGAAAAAAATGCTTCCAACCATATCATTGTTTATACTGACTTAGGAGCTGAGTCACAGAGGAGTAGGTTAAAATTTTCTGTTGGATCTACTTCCTGATAACAAAGAATGATTTTCAAGCTGAAAAAACGTCCAGCAAAACAAAATTGAGACAAAAGTTCTGGTTCAATTTTAGCAAATGTGTTGGCATTTGGCTTAAACAGATAAACAATTTAAAGCACACATTTGTGAACATGACGTATACATTGCTAAAAAACTGTAAAATTATAATACAATACATTAAGTTCTGTGAAATAGTTTTGAGGAAAAGTGTTTCAAAATATGAAGCAGATATAGACCATAAATTGTGTGAGAGAAAGAGAGGAAGCTTCACAGAAATCATAATTGATAAATGCCTTAAAAGTTTTGTAATTTTGTAAGCAGAATAGATATAAGGAGTTCTGGACTGGCTAAAATGCTGTAACTAAGGGACTCCCAAATGGCGTGGTTCAAAAATACAAAAGCTTAATTTTCTCTCTCATATAACTGTCTGGACGTGAATTGTGTAGGCTGGAGGAGGATTTCTGCTTTAACAGGTACTTTCGTGGTTCAAATTTCTTCCATGATTTTGCTCTGACGGTCTCTAAGTCCAGAATGATAAACTACATACAGCTCAGGAGATAAATCTGGCTTGCTGTTTCTTTTTCTACATAAAGTTTTATCGTAACGCAGCCACACAGATTCCTTTACATACTGTCTATGCCTGCTTTTGTGATATAAGCATGCAATGTGATACATTAGAGTAGAAGCCACATGATGGGATTAGTGTCCTTATATGAGGAGGGTGAGAGAGGAGGGCTTTCACTCTCTGCATGTACACGCAAAGAAAAAGCAATGTGTGCACTCAGCGAGTGGCTAGCCATCCAGGAAGAGGGTCCTTACCAGAAACTGAATCTGCTGGCATCTAGATCTGGGACTTTCCAGTCTCTGGAAGTGCGAGAAATAAACGTTGGCTATTTAAGCAACCCAGTTTATGGCATTTTGTCATAGCAGCTCCAACTGACTAAGATAGAAAATTATATTTATCATGTCATACTTACTGTAGTGGTACCATATGTCCATGCAAAGCTATTCTGGAGTACTTCTAATGGATGAATTCTTCATTTCTTCTGCTAGATAAAAAAGTCAATTTGAACACAACACAGTCAAAACTAGGGTGTTTATGTTGAGTGATAAAAATTAGCATGATACAACCACTTATTTTCTTTATCTGTTCACCTCTGTTACCTCCCAAAGCGGAATACAAATTCTAGGTATTCACATGCTTGGAACTGATTTGACACAAACATATGATATGTGTTTCCACTTGTACCAGGACTTGACTGATTGGGGCCTTCTCAATTCTTCTCTGAAAATTCTGATCATGTGACTGGGATACGTAGTGTTCTACAAGGTGCAGGAAGGGCATGTGCAGATGTCGCTTTATGCCATTTCCTCCTTTTCGTTGTACAGTAGCATCAAAAAAGAGAAGTTAGAGATTATTAGTAGAAGTTGTGAAAGAGTCACTCAGTGTCTCACTTTATTTATGACATAGCTTTGACATTCTATAAACTTATAGTAACTCCAAAACATCATCTTTATGATTTTAAAGCAATTGACCTCTCATACCACTGCGAGGAGACAGACCTGCAATTGCTGGTAAACACTCCCATAAAAATCAAGACATTTTCTCTGACCAGAAGTGGAAAACTAAGCAAAAATAATGTTTACTAGAGTGAGCTACATCAGCTCCTATAACAAAAGAATCGTAGATCTCAATTGTTTAAACAAAAGTTCATTTCTCATTTATGCCATAGTCCAATAAAGTTCTAATCCACACAATCATTTTGGGATCCCCTTTTCTTCCATCTAATGGATCCCCCACTTTGAACCTTAGAACCATCACTTAGATGCCAAAGGATTTAGAACGAAGATTTACAAATAGTTTACATCAATTTTTACTAACTTTTATTGGCAGGACTCAGTCACATGACCAACAGGAAAGGGACTGGGGCATGGAAACTTTCTGCACATTCTAGAAAAATAATATAGGGAGAGATTAGCACCACTTTTCTGTTTGTCCACTCTACCTTTTTGAACACCATACATCAATCCATTTCTTGCTTCCCAAACATGAAATAGTCTTCTAGTGAAGTGACACAGAATTTAGTCAATTAAAACAACTATTTAATTTTTCTCACAATAATGTGGATCAGGATTTAGGAAATGTCTCGATCAGGAAGTTATTTCTTGGAGCAGCTCATGTATTTGCAATCAGATGTCAGCAGGAATCAGGTGTTAGCTGGAAACAGATGCCATTTCTAGAATTGATTGGACAGGATGGTCAAGACGGTCATTCACATGGCTGGCAGTTGCTGCTGCTGTCAACTGGGACTCATCAGGCTGTCAGCTGGAACTCCTATATAATCATCAAATAGAAAATGATAACACCCACTAATATAGGCCATATGCCTCTTCTGGAGAATCAAAAAATACTGTTTTATTTTTAATTTTCTAATCTTAAAAATACGTGAATAAGAAGAATATAAACACGGCTTATGCTAATTGAATAATTTATTTGAGAAAAAACTATCTTAGTAAGAATGAGAAAATGTGTGAATATCTATGGGGGAATATATAATTTTAATAAAGGCTATGTTATTAATACATCTATATTAGGCATATTTTCTATTACAAGAGTCAGTTAAATGGTTGAAATATGAGTCTATCGTTCTTTTTGTGAGCATTAGTTGAAATATTCGAGTATATGTGCATATATGTTTGTGGACTTATTTTAAAAACTTTAAGTGCACAATTCTCAAAATTATATGAAATTGTACATTGAACACACAGTAATCACAACCCAGAATGAGCTATTAAGAAATAGAACCTTATCAGACACGAAGAAGTCTCCTTTTACTTTCTTCTCTGTCATTACCACCATCCCTAAGAGTAACCAGTCTTTGGATTAATGTTACCATACATTGCTTTTGGCTGATTTTGAATTTTATAAGGATACAAGAGAGGAATAATACATGCATTCTTATGTTTATGGCTATTTTTATTCGATGTTGTTGTGTTTTTAAAACCCATCAATTCACTCTTGATAATCATGATATAATATTCCATTATGTAAATAAACCATAAATATTTTCCATTGTATACGAATCAGCCTTTGTTTTTTTTTTTTTTAAGATTGGCACCTGGGCTAACAACTGTTGCCAATCTTCCTTTTTTTTTTCCTGCTTTATCTCCCCAACCCTCCCCCGTACACAGTTGTATACGTTATTGACACTCCAGCACTTGATATCCTGGTATTGTAATTTTTTTTCACATTTAACTATTCTGGAGAACTTCTCATATCTCATTATAAATTTCCATTTTAATAATGACCTATGATGTTGAGCCCTTGAATAGACGTATTAGCCATTTGACTATCTTATTTTGTGAAGTGTTATTCAGGATTTTGTTCAACTTTTAAGTTACGGTGTCAGTTTTTTGTATAGCTAATGTAGAAGAGTACTTTCAATATCCTCCATATGATTTCTCTTTGAATATATGCATTACACATAGCCTCTTTACTTTTTTCGTAGAGACTTTTAAATAACAGAAGGACTGAAGGTACTCTATTGCTGAAGTCAACCTGTTGATACTTAACTCTATGTGTGGCAGTCTTTTTATTTAGGTTGAAAAGTCTCTGTGCATCTCAAGGCCATGAGAAAATTTTGCTACATTTTCTTCAAGAAGCTTCATTAAAAAATAACATTTTGCATTTAGGTGCTCAGACTCGAATTTATGTTTGCTTATGCTCTGGCTAAGGCTCTTTTCCCATGTCCAATTTATTGTTTAATCTGTTTAGTTCTTACTTTCAGTCATTAAAATTTTTATTTCAAGGATTTCCATTGTTGTTGTTTTTAATTTCAATTCTCTGGTGCAACACAATCATTTCTTTTCTTTCCTCCGTCATATTCATCTTAGCTATATTAAGCTTTTTCTCTGATAATTGCAGCACCTGGAACTCCTGTCTGCTTTCTCTTGTATCTCCATCAGTTGATCTTATATTCTGGCATGTCTTTTAATTACACTGAAATGTTAGACTTTGTGTATACAAAATGTTAGCGGCTCTGACTGTTGGTGTCTTCACCCAAAGAAGACTCAGTTTACTTGTTACGAGCAGATGGATTACAGGCATATCATGTTAGGCTGAACATGGTTAGTCTATTTACAGTTTTTATCTGATCATAAATGATAAGCCTTTCAGAGCTTTGACTGAGTGCCTTGTATGCTTACTAGGTCTTCTCTTTCTTTGCCCCTGAATCCAGTTTTTTGGTTCTCTAGTCCTCGTATGAGAGCACCAGATGCTCTGCTTACCTTTTCAGTCTCTCAAACAGTTGTTCGCTCTCTCTTTCTCTCACTCTAAATAATAAAGTCCAAGCTTATAATAAAATACCCAGGATTTATTATATGCTGAATATATATCCACATATACATAATTATACATAACAGATTGTATAGATGTACAATTGCCTATATGTTGTACAATATATGTGTATATATTGCACAATTATACGTATACATATAATTATAGAGTTATGTCTAAAAACTCAGAAATCATAAAATGTAACTATACTTATTAAATTTGTGTCTCAGGATCTCTTTTGTATTTCCACAACATAATCTTATAACAAAAGCGCTGTCATTTCCATGGTTACTCAGACTGCTAATGCTCACTATTGTTAAAGTTTCTATGTCAGATATCTAGTAGATTTTTTATAAGAATAGACAATAGTCCAAAACTATTCCTGAAGTTCCCACATTTAGTAAGAATTGTGTAGGTAAATGCAAAGCACAGATTTTTCCTTGAGTTCTTATTGTCTGAGATACCTTTAATTGTTTTTAGTCAGGTGCTCTGAAACTCTGCCTGTGATCTATGAATCTTGGCGGCTTACAGCATGTCTAGGTTTGTTCTGCAGGTTCCGCTTAAAAAAATCAACCGATGATTGATGGCTTAGGGGAATGACATTAACTATAAGTGACTGTAATTATTACAAATCATGAGGGAAATTCAAGTTGCCTCAACTGTGACAATCCGTGTAATGATATTTGTATTAAATCCTGAATATTTAGTTTTCAATGCAACTTTTATTTGTTGGCTAGTATTTGCTGGCTTTTTTGTATTTATTTTTAGATACTTTGGTATGATGTAAGGATATTTAAAAAGACGTTTAAATATAAAAATGTTTTTATTTTCATTTGCTCAGATCTAATATTTACTCTTTTCATATTATTCTAATTAACTAAAAATGTGTTGTCTGAATTTTTTAATTCAATTTTTCTTTGGTTATTGTAGATCAGTTACTCATGAAGACGGAAGAGATTATTATATCAACTTGATGCTTACTTAATGCTTGCTTTACTTAATAAAAATTTAATTTTCACCTCCAGCAGAAAGACTAATGGGCCTTGACTGCTGTCTGTCTGAAAATGTGAAGAAAGAGCGGCATTGTTCATTGCAAGAGTAGGACCCATAATCATAAATTTTGAACAAGAGAACAGAGACTATTTTTTAACGTTTAAGATGTAAATAATAGCTTAAGTCCACATGCGTTTCCCTGTATAAAATTTATCAAATGGTGGAGGGTAAAGTAGGAAATAGGAAATGGACACTCAAAGTTATCATTATTCTGCAAACTGGAACTACTGTTGATTCCACGTATGGCCAGTAAATGAAAAATTGAACACTATATGTACATATAAACATAATATAGTAAAGACAACATGTTATGTTGTTATTTGCGAAATGTCTAAATCTGTCAATTACAGCCATATCACCCAGTAGTTTAAAATTATTAGTGATAATAATAATATAAATTATTTAAAATTTTATAAAGCTCTTATTTTTGTAAATAATTATTAACAATAGCGATTTTTACATGAGATAAATTTATTACGTTTTTACAAAATTTTAATTTATTTCATCAAATACGGTTAATAAATTGAGTAACGTCTTTGTATAAAGAGGCAATATACCTAATGGCTAAGAGACCTAGAGAACTGGACTCAGTTCAGCCTCCTTTCACACTCCTGTTTTATGACTGACCAGATCTACAACGTACAGCAAAAGTCTCTATATTTCTGTTTTTTTGTCCTATAGTCAGGATAGTATCAGTGCCTATAAGTTCTCTGTGAAGATTAAATGAGCCAGTGTTTTTCAACCTATTTATTCCCTTTATTGTCCCACTAAGGAAGTTTTGTAGCTATTTTTTCCCCCTAGTCCTTCACCATTAAATTTTCACACCACAGATACACTGGATGTGGATTTATGGACTGTGGCTCTTTGGAGGGTCACAAGCGACTGTAATAGCTAACATATTTTTCTCTCTTCCTATCCCAGATTTCCACCTTTTGGGTTACCTCTGGTGAGAATGCATGAAATAAACTAAATTCTTATTGAGTATTTAAATTTGTATCACTCAAAATATCAATAATTATTAAATATCATTATTATTATTATTATTATTATTTATATGGGCCATAGATGCAAATTTGTAGTAAATGCTTGGATATATATTTTTATACTGTTTTGATTAAAATATTTTTATTGAATATACACATTCCATGTGTATGGGAAGAAATAACAATTTTACTGAATATTTAGCAACTCTAAACTTAAATTTACAGAATCTTTTAACTTTAGAGGCAAAGACAATATTTTAATCCACATATAGTAACAAATTTATTAGTTGTGGAGACGTGATTGTGCCACAAATAAATACATAATCTAATTTTAGGATAACCAAAAGGCTTGGTAAAAACTGAACAAATTCTATGTGTCCATATCACAGGGACATAAAATCACAACTCAGAAAAATGTGAAAGGTAAAAAGATACAATAGAAATTCATCCACCATGGACCTAGATGAGGCATGTTATTTTTAATGTGCACTTTTATAAGCATTTTGAATTTACTCAGCAGTCGCAAGCTAAACTTTCTTCAGTATTCTTTGGTACTGATTGAACTACCTTCTTTTGATTTTACAGTCATCTTTAAAATATAATTTATAAAGCTATATTTGTACCAAATATCCAACCTTTTTTCTAAAAAGAAATATTATTTTTTTTGGCATATCATGAGCAATACTATTTTGAAAAGACAATCTACACAGTAACTAAAACAATTGAGGTTGCAGGCTGCCTGGTGGCATAGTGGTTAATTTCACACGTTCCACTTCGGCCGCCCAGGGTTCACAGGTTTGGATCCTGGGTGCAGACCTATGCATTGCTCTTCAAGCCATGCTTTGGAGGCATCCCACATACAAGATAGAGGAAGACTGGCACAGATGTTAGCTCAGGGGCAATCTTCCTCAAGCAAAAAGAGGAAAATTGGCAATGGATGTTAGTTCAGGGACAATCTTCCTCCCCAAAAAAGTAAAGAATTGAGGTTGCAAAATAATTCACACCGATTCCTTTTACAGCCATTCCAAGGCCTCTGCATAAGGTTGTTTAGGAAACTCTTCCAATTTATGTTCAACAGTAGGGTCATGTGAAATTAACAGTCTCTAAAATTTTCAATTTTATTTAAATCCTTTTGTTTTCCTTTATGTGAAGTGGACCAATAGTTTCCAATGATTTTTCACTGGATTTATGGATTAAAGTAGAAGGAGGTGATGAAAGATCATACTAAAGAAGCAATAATAGTCTTGTAGGAAGTTTTCCTAAGATGGCAAAGAGTTTCATATTACCCTTTGTGTTCCTAAATAGAGGATATTTTCGTAGTCACTCCAGCAACATGAATAAAGCCTTTTATTCTCCAAAAACTTAAATGATGAGGAAATGGGAACAAATTATATGAGACAATCATATTTGTATGAGAATTAATTTCTAGACATTTAGAAAGAAACAGAAAACTATGTGGACTTTTGGTCAATGTGAAATTTTGAGTTCGTTGTGTCAACCTCACCTTTTCTTCCAAATATAGCAAAATGAGATTTAACATTTTAAAAGAGTTAAGAAAATGAAGATCACACAAAGTAAAGATAAATTAACCAGGGAACACAAATGTGAATGCAACCGTAGAAGAGTAAAAGGAGGTTGAGTATGATTTAAAGCTGCATAACTGTAGGAATTAGAGAAAACCCTAGAACAAAAGTTGGGTTGAATTGTGCATGGCTCACTGACTGCTTGAGGGCTAGCTCCAGCGATTTCACCAAGCAGGAGCCACACATCACCTGTGTAACCTTGGACTAGAGTTCCACCAGGCAGGTGGAAAAAATCTATAGAACCTCTATCTGCAGAAGGAAGCGCAAGAACAGAGATAAAACAAGCAAACAGAAACCACTGACACTAGATGACACTGCAAACATGTGAGGTATTTTGACACAAAGAAAGTAAAAAAATGATACAATTGGAAGATCAGCCCTAAACAAATGTAATAAAACATGCACACAAGCTGACTTTAAAGTATATAAGTTTAACGTTCTGAAATGAATTTTGAAAAAATTATGCTCATGATAGAAAGCAAAGGAAAAAAGAAAAACAGGTATAAGGTAATGGTATATGACATATCAAGAATAGGTATATATAAAATACATAGTCATTAATATAAAAAACCCTCATTTACATTTATCATAGAAGTTTTCTGACTCTGTGATATATTGTATAAACAAAACTCTAAAATCAGCTTTCAAAGATGGAGTAAACTCAGCATTAGTCATAATCCAAAAGAGAATTTGTGAATTAGGATTTTATATTAAGGATCTCCTCCTGCCCTCCCACCAAAGTCAGCACAATGAGACAGAGAAGGAAAATGTGAAAGAGAAATAAATTAAGACAAAGAGGAGACATTGAAAGATGTCATTAAACTCCTAATTGACATCATGGAGGAGAAAACAGATGAAGTGGTAGAGAAGCAATACTCAAGATGATGATGACTGAGAATTCTCTAGAATTAAAGTCATAATTCTTCCAAGAAGATCACTAAGGCTTAGCCAATACAAATAAACAAATAAATGTATGCATACAAATAAAAAACATTTTCATTAAACTGACAAACACTAAGAATAGTGAGGAAATCACATATATACTAGAGAGAAAAGATAGTGTACTTTCAAATAAATGCCAGACTATAATAACACAGCTTGTTAACAATGAAACAAGAACAAAAAGTAATGGAAAAATGGAGTGACATCTTCAAAAGATCAGAAGGCGTGGGAGTGAATTGATCTACCAAACTAGAATGATATGGGCAGCCAAATTAATATCTAAAAATAAAATCACAATAAAGATATTTTCAGGAAATATCTGACATTTCAGAAAATAAGTTTCTGGAATCAAGCCATCAGGAATGAATAAGAAGACATTGACTATGTATATAGCAATATAAAAAGTACCAAACATAAACACACAGTTGTTTTACTTTTAATTACTATGTCAAAAGCTCTCATTATTTTTTTAATTAAGAATTTCATATCTTAGGACAGTTTTAGGTTGACATCAAAATTGATGGGAAGGTACAGAGATTTCCCATAAACCAGCTGCACCCACAAATACATAGCTTCCCCATTATCAATAACTCTCACCAGAGTGACACATATGTTCCAATTGATGACCCTCCATTGACACTTCATAGTCACTTAAAGTCCATAGTTTATATTACAGTTCACTCTTGGTTTTATACATTCTCTGGACAAATGAATAATGGCATGTATGTATCACTATAGTATCATATAGAGTATTTTTATTGTGTAAAAATCCTCTGTTCTCTGCCTGTTCATCACTTTCCCACAATCTCCTCCCAACCCCTGGATACTACAGATCTTTTTACTGTCTCCACAGTTTTATCTTTTGCAGAATGTCATATAGTTGGAAACATCCAGTAGGTAGGATTTCAGATTGGCTTCTTTCACTTAGTAGTATACATTTAAGTTACCTTCCTGTCTTTATGTGGCTTGATAGCTCATTTTTTTAGCGCTGAATATTCCATTGTCGGGATGTAACACAGTTGATTGATTCACATACTGAAGGACGTCTTGGTTGCTTCCAAGGTTTGGAAATTATGAAAAGCTGCTATAAACATCCATGTGCAATTTTTTGTGTGGACATAACTTTTAACTCCTTTGGGCAAATACCAAGCATGATTGTTGGATCATACAGTAAGAATATGTTTTGTAAGGGGCTGGCCCCGTGGCCGAGCGGTTAAGTTCGCGCGCTCTGCTGCAGGCGGCCCAGTGTTTCGTTGGTTCGAATCGTGGGCGCGGACATGACACTGCTCATCAAACCACGCTGAGGCAGCGTCCCACATGCCACAACTAGAAGGACCCACATCGAAGAATATACAACTATGTACCGGGGGGCTTTGGGGAGAAAAAGGAAAAAATAAAATCTTTAAAAAAAAAAAGGAATATGTTTTGTAAGAAACTGCCAAACTTTCTTCAAAAGTGGCTGTGCCATTTTGCATTCCCACCAGCAACAAATGAGAGTTCCTGTTGCTCCATATCTCACTGGTATTTGGTACTGTCAGTGTTCCAGGTTTTGACCACTCCAATAAATGTGTAGTGGCATCTCATTGTTATTTTGTTATTTTAATTTGTTTTTTCCTGATGATATATAATGTGGAGTATGTTTTCATGAGTTTTTATTTGCCACCCCTATCATCTTTGGTGAGGTATCTGTTAAGGTCTTTGGTGTGTTTTTTAATCAGGTTGTTTGCTTATGGTGGAGTTTTAAGTGTTCTTTCTATATTTGGTCAACTGTCCATTGTCAGATATGTCTTTTACAAATATTTTCTTCCAGTCTGTGGCTTGCCTTTTAATTCTCTTGCCATTGTCTTTCTCTGAGCAGAAGTTTTTACTTTTAATGAAGTCTAGATTATCAATTATCTCGTTCATGGATCATGTCTTTGTTGTTGTTTCTAAAAGGTCACCACTTAACGTAAGGTCATCTAGGTTTTCCCCTATGTTATCTTCTGAGTTATAAAGTTTTGTGTTTTACTTTTAGGCCTATTAGCCATCGTGAGTTAATTTTTATGAAGGGTGTAAGGTCTGTGTCTACATTCATTTTTTTGGCATGTGGGTGACAAGATGTTCAAGGACCATTTGTTGAAAAGACTATTTTTACTCCATTGTATTGTTTTTGCTCCTTTGTCAAACATCAGTTAACTGTGTTAATATGGGTGTATTTCTGGACTCGCTATTATGCCTCATTGATCTCTGTTCTTTTGCCAATACCACGCTCGCTGTCTTGATTACTGCAGCTCTATTATTATTCTTTGAAGGTAGGTAGTGTCATTCCTCCCACTTTATTCTTCTCCTTCAAAACTGTGTTGGTTATTTTGGGTCCTTTGTCTCTCTATGTAAACTTTAGAAACAGTTTGTTGATGTCTACAAACTAACTTACTGGGATTTGGATTGGAATTGCTTTGAATCTGTAGATCAAGTTGGAAAGAACTAACATCTTCACAATATTGAGTCTTCTTATGCACGAATATAGAATATTTCTCCACGTATATACTTCCTTTTTTATTTAATTCATCTGAGTTTTCCTCATCTTGAACTTGTGTATATTTTGTTAGATTTATATTTAAGTATTTCATTTTTGAGGGTGCTAATGTAAATGGTGGTGTGTTTTTAATTTCAAATTGAATTTGTTCATTAATGGAGTATAGGAGGGCAATTGACTATTGTATATTAACCTTGTATCTTGAAGTCTTGTTATAATTGCTTTTTAGTTCTTGGAGTATTTTGAAGATTCTTTCTGATTTTGTATGTAGACAATCATTTCATCAGCATACAAAGAGAGTTTTATTTCTTCCTTCTCAATCTGTATACCTTTTATTTTCTTTGCTTGTCTTATTACATTAGCTAGGACTTCCAGTACGATGTTGAAAAGGATTGGTGAGAGGGGATCCTTGCTTTATACCTGATTTTAGTGGGAAAGCTTCTAGTTTCTCATCATTAAGTATGATCTTAGCTGTAGGTTTTTTGTACGTATTCTTTATCAAGTTGAAGAAGATCATCTCTATTCCTATTTTACTGAGAATTTTTATCATGAATTTAATTTGCACTTCTTTTTCTAGTCTCCTAAATTGGAAGCTTAGATTACTGATTTTAGATATTTTCTCTTTTCTAATATATTCCTTTAATGCTATAAATTTTCCTTTCAGCAATGTTTTCACTGCATCCCAAATATTTTGATATGTTGTGTTTTCATTTTCGTTTAATTAAAAACATTTAAAAATTGCTTTTGAGATTTCTTCTTTGAAACGTATTATTTAGAAGTATGTTAATAAATCTACAAGTATTTGGGGGATTTCCAAGCTCTCTTTCTATTATTGATTTCTGAATAATCATAAGGCATCCAGAAGTGATGTCTGAAAAAAAGCCCACCAGCTCATTGAAAATATTCAAGGAGCTGCTTTCTGATAACCACTGAAATGCTTGAAAGACTAGGAAACAAGTAAATGTTACATGTCCTGTTTTACCACAATAAATAGCTTTACTGAATCTAGCTAATAGAAGAGTGAGTACTACTAATATTCAGGAAAGTTTAGTAAAGCGGCAGGTGACGGGGTGCCCTACACAGAAAGAAGGAATGACGCTAATACCAAGAATAACATTTTTCTCCCTTTCCTCTATGATCAGACATTAGTATGGCTAGTACAAATCTTTCTAAATCTTTCTGAAGTCCAGTACTGACTGGGTAATAGAATTAAATAAAACCTTACGACATAGACAGCTTGGTTCACAGAATGCATTCCCTCACCTCCAAAAAAATATAAATATTTCTTAAGCTACTTTACTATACTAAAAACACCCCAAAAGTTAAACAACTAAAATGTTCCTGAATTTGCTGTAAAGCTAAGAATTATAAATCAAATTTTGATGTAAATTTTGATGTTCTAGTTCAAAAACACCTGCATTACCATCCAAAGGCCAAGCAAGGCTCGCACCTGCAAACTGATTTAAAATGAAAGAAAAATAAACGACATTGTTAATTATTTAAATGTTTAACAGATATCCATATATTATTTATATTGGAAATATATTTCAAATAACATTATAAGCATAGTTCATATATCGATGAAGGGCACATTGTCTTTCATAATAAATCAATTGATGATACTTGCTTATACTGGGCATATCACTCAATGATTGTTAAGAATGTATGCCTTACATACATAATATTATCATGCATGCTATTCAAACGAGCAAACAGCCTATTCAAAATACCACTTCTCTAAATTTATCTAATATGTAAACTTGATATCAAAACTATCACCACTGCTACTTATTAAAAACATGTTCTGTTAAATCTATTAGTGGAATACAATATGTCTTTATTTGCATTCCATTACAAAAAGTTTAAAAAGTGTTTCTTTTGCAAGTAGTTCATATTGCTGCCAAAATACGTTTCTGTAATAAAGTGTGGAAAATTCACACCATAATAAAATAAACTATAGAAGTTAAATTAACACATGCCCAAAGGCTATTTATCCATCTGCTTGCCAAACTATTGAATAATGCTATTTCATTTTCATAAATTTGGCAATTTCACATATCCAAAAGGTAGTTTTGATAAAATATTGATTTCTGTATTCCCTACTAAATTATACAGTTCTTGATTGTTTTCTAATGAAGAATCTTAATGCGCAAATATTAAATTGTTCACATTCATTTCCCGTAGGAAAAGAACAATGTTTATTTAACATGATATATTCCATTCCAGAGGAATAGATGAGATAGTGTTACATTAATGTTAATGTATTATCTCATATTATGTTTTCTTATCTTTAACAGAAGTAGACATATTTTTATTATTAAAATTAGAGCTTAAAATATTTATGAAGAAATAGTAAGTTGTAGTAGAATTGTCTTGGTAACTTTTTTACATTACATTACCACATACAAAATGAATTATTTTCTGACAAACATAAATTTTTAATATATTATCATTTCCTGACAAGAGTAGAGTCAGTGTTTACCCAGAATCACTTTTTCATATCAATTATAGTATTAAATACACCTAAATACAAAATAATTTGAATATATACAGTAGAAAATTTTTTATGAAAATTCTAGATTGGCATTTAAGATAAATGACTATAACATAATGGTATATGGGGTCCATTTATTTGTGATAAATTTATTATTAATGTATCCACAAACAATTATATTTAAAGCCCTTTTCATATAATTATAGTAAAGCTGGTCAACAGGATGCACTACAACTCTCAACCGATTCACCCGAAATGTATACTTTACTTAAATACTTCTATTTGAAGATCTTCTTGTAGTCACTCCATCATTCTCTCTACTATTCATATAATTTTATTTTCTTTTGCATTGTCTATTGTCTCTTAGTTATGGGGAAAAAAAGATTTAGTTGCAATAAATAATTCTGTTATTATTCTGTCATTCCACCTCAATTCTTGATTTCTTCCTTTAATGTGATGAGCACTGATTTTTATATTGTTTCTAGTTCTTATTTAAATTATTTAAATGATATTTTCAATATCTATTTCTTGCCCAATTTAATTTAGACAAATCTATTCATACCTTACTACCAAATTAGGCTATAATCACAATCCCATCCTTTTCTTTACCTCTTTATCTCTCCCATCAAAATTGAAAATGTTTGCATGCTATTCTGAAGTAAAATTATTTTTCACCATCTTAAAAGTTTTAAAATTAGGAAATACTCTAAAGAGCTTAAGTTTGTTATAAATGTGTAACTATCGTAGATTACAGGAACAATTAACTTACTGCTGGAATTCATTTCCATTTCTGGTGGTACATTCCTTATATCTGTACGCTCAAAAGTGATTTCTCCCTCTAAGATCAAAAGAATCTTTCACTCAAAATTTGCTAGATTTTACTTTGTTTCATTTGAACCGTAATTTTATAACATCTATGCCGACTCTTTAATTTCCATTCTTTTTCCAAATATACAAATGCATAATGTGCCTTCCTCAATCCTTGGGGTAGAAAAAAACACAGATGTTTCTGAGGACACTCAGTCTTTTATCCCACATTCACCCAGTCCCCTGCCTCATTCCTCCAGGCCCACTAATAGTTTTAAGCTTGCTTCCCATCAGTCACCCAGGCACACACATTTGTGAAAAAGATGCAAGGATTTCTCTTTCTTACAACCTCCCCTGTTTTGGTAGTCACATCAGCTCCCTGTAGGCCAAAGGAGTGTTCCACCTGAACTTTGAGTCCATGAATATCTGAAAAACAGCTGTCTTTTTCCTCCCATTTCATTGGTTATTTGGCTGAGTGCAGAGTTCTGACTCCCAGGTCCTTTTATCTCTAAGCACCATGGAGGCTTTCCTCGTGATTTCTGGAAATCTTATGTTCTGATGACATGTCTCAAGTCAAAGCTTGTTCACATTTTCTTGCAAGCTGCCTTCTTAATGACCTCAGAGCTTTGAATTTTCATGAGGCTGTGACTTCATGTGGCTTCTCTCCCATTCGTCATGCTCACACCTAGAGATTGCTGCGCATCTATAAAAGTGTGCCTTCCCTTACTGGGAAATTAGGTCCTATCATGTCTTTAATAGTTATCCTCTCCTTACTATTTCTTTTTCTGCTTTCTGGGACTCACATTTGCCTCTTGGTTTATTTGTCTCTCATGTCTTCTATCATGTTTTATCCCAGTCAAACTTTAGGAATGTGGAAATTTTGCCAATTACATTTTCCATCCCAAATCATTTCTGGGGTTCCATGGAGAGGCTGTTAAATCCACTGAATGACTCACCTTATGAATTCTGGGCCTGGCCTGACTTCACTATTACAGCCATAAATGCACTCCATAACCCTGTATGTGTCCAACCTCCCAGGCAGTTTGAGAAGGAACTTCTCCTAGTGTTTTCCTGTATCTTTGGTGGGTAAATTTCATTTGTGGACTTCTCTTCATTGGTCTATCTTTTAATTATGCATGTGCTAGTTTCTGTTTAAGCCTGCCTGTCCCTTAACTTTATATTATTCTCCACATACTCTTATCTATTTCTATGTGACTGATGAATGTTTAAATGCTGATGCTAGCTAAACTCTCTCTGGGACTTCAGACTTGCATATCAGGTTTCAACAGTGATACCCATATAAATTATTTTAATGAATAATAAAACCATCCACTTATTTTTGCTCTAGCCTGTAATCTTGTAGTAAATTGTAGTTTATTCATAACTTTATGTTCTATTTAGCAGATGTGACGAGAGAATATAGCATTCTTATTTTCTGTAACTAATCTCTTATACCAGAGGGACTCCAACACCAGTAGATAATGGGTTTGGGTGTGTGCATGTATGTAAATATTTGCCAATTATTAAGTTTCAAGAGTATTTTGAAAAGCTCAGTCTTCTCAGTATTTCTTATTTTTACCTCCCCCTGCTCTTCCCTAAATGTGGCCTCTGTATATTTGGGATTGAGGTAGGGGCTTCCATCAATTTGCAGTAATGGAGAATGGGAGTGCAATGCTGCATGAAAGTCATCAAACTGCCTTTTGGGCCATCCCTTGACTCTTCTACAAGATGATTGTCCTGGAAGAATCCCTTACCTACTGTATTCATGGCCGTTGAGGTGTGGCAATTATAATGTAGTTGTATTCTACCTCTGTCGTCCTTCTAGTATTCTGATCCATCCTATTTCTGCTCATACAGGAGAAGAAAGGATAATCTTCCTCTTCCTCTTCTTCCTGCTCTATGAATGGGTCTCACTTTGCATAATGTTTTTCTCTTTAAGATAAGAATACCTCATGGCATGTAAATCCTAATGGAAAGAAGTAGCCTCAAAGCACTATGGAAGAAGCACTGTAATCTGATTCATGAGACTGTTCTGACATGAGAGCCTACTGAAAACTAGGAGCAAGGAGTCACTCTCTCTAAAATGTGAGATGGCTGACTTTTCTTTTTCCAAAGTAAGGCATAGGGGATGACATAAATTACACAGATATCTTACCATTCCTCCTAGTATGCCACATCTTTTGTCTTTTGCTAGAGTTTGTCTCATTCATTTTCTTAAACCATATATGGGTATCTGTGTTTAAAATAATAATTCAATGTTGATTTACCACTATATCTCTATATTTGCTACACATTTTCCAGATTCCATTTTACAAATAGATTTATAATAATATTTTAGCATTAATGTATCATTTTATAGTATAATAATGTATCATTACTAATCATACAGTATTATTGCATAGTTTTTTATAGTATACCAACTGTGGTTACATTTCTTCTTATAGTGTTTAAAATTCATGAGTTTTTAGGTAGAAGAGAAGATGTTATAATTTCTTATTTATACATCAGGAAGGTCAGGTTCACAGAAAGTAGATGATTTACAATCAAACAACTCTTCATTAGTGAAGACAAAACTCAAACTCAGGTTTCCTGATTGAAATAGAATATTCTAGCATTTACATTATTATTTTTCAACTTCCCTTATGCTTGCTACTTAAACAATAAGTAATGATGGAAAGAATCATGTTTTCCCTCTTGAAGACAATAAAGAAGAGGGAAAGATTTTATTACCTGGTGTTGGTGAGTGAAGGGGGGTGTCTGAGAGAGGGGCAGCTTGTGCATGGTTTAAGTTGCTGTATCTCAGGCCATCATGAATGCATTATAGAGCTACACTGCTGTTTTCATTTCACAAGAAGTACTTTCATTTCCGCTACCTTATGTGGTTGCACAGCATCCTGTGCATGTAGTGTGCCTGTTGAAATGAGAAAAATGATGCTAGGCATATTTAAAGTTTTCCCGAAACTACACTGGTATAACTGGGAGTGCTGAGATTAGCACGCAGGCTGCTTAACTCAGTTCCTAGTGCTCTTTTTTTACTGTACTATGCTGTTTCTCTAGCAACTTCCTAAGAGAGGAAAGTGAAACTTAAAGCGGATGTAAAATTACAGCTGAGTTGCAAGATATACATTTAGAATTCTGAGTTTTTATTTAACTGTCTAAACCGCTTCACTTTCTTCATAATTGTTTTTTCATTTGCAAATAGCAGATAAAAATATTTAGACCACAAAGCTGATATATGTACCACTCTTAGCATAGAATCTTACAAATAACAGATTTTCAATAAATAATAATCATTTAATTTATTACTACTATTAATCTTCACCAGTATTATCTAAAAAGCATAAATCTTCTTTATAAACTGAAAAAAACATTCCTGAGATTATTTTTAACATCTTTTTTCCTACTTTATTGTTTCATATTTCTTCTTTCTCCGCTTTTGTACATCCTTTCTAAATTATATTATGTTTCAGCCTAACAGTTAAGAAAAGAGTAAGTTGAGAAGTGGAAAATAAAGACTAAAAAAAGGAAAATGAAAATGGAGATAAAATCAAAATTTGTTGAAATTGCTGAAAAGAAAGAAAATTAATTTAAGCTCTCACTAAAATACTTATTCCCAACCCAACTTCTTTTGTATATAGAACAATTTTCAGCGACTATTAGTCTATTTGTCTCCGTTTATTTTGAGAACTTAAAAAGAAAAGTTCTAGTTTACAAAGACCTTAAATTAATACCTTTTTAATTTATATTTAAAATAAGATTTTAAGATATTCGACTTGTTTCAATTAGAATAGATATTATCAAAATGAATACAAGACTTATGAAGCTGTGATTATGCTGGCATGTACAATTAAGAAGGGACAATAAAAAAAATGACAAAACAAGAATAGGTGAAAATAAAAATGAGTTTGAAAGGGAAGGGAAATTGTACATACACCAAAGGGTTATCGTAAGCAGAATTTTTTAAAAATCCCTAATCCCCAAAAATACCCTGTCCCAATCCCCAAAACTTGCTATTATGATAAGATATCACTTTTATGGTTATTTGTTGTATGAATTATGTTATTATATGAACATTTTATAAAGATTACAATGATGCAAAACTCATTATAAACTACTGAACACCTAAAAGCAAATGTACTAACTATTTTATTTTCAAAGTGTTATAAAAAATGTGAAATGTATAGAAAATATAGATGGATGGATTAATATGAACCCCCTTATAAGCATCAACTATGCTGAACACTCGTTAATATTTTGTCGTCTTCCCTCTTCCTTCCTTGCTTCCTTCCTTCTACTACTTCAAAGTAAACTGAAGGCATTATCACACTTTATCTGTAAATATTTCAGAATGCGTTTCCTAAGAAATACGTAAAATGTATGCAGAAACTGTGATCACAGGCGAGAAAATTACTAATTGCAATATCTAGTCTAAATTTGATATTTAAATTTTCTTAAATGTTCTACCAATTACAAATTTGGTTTTGACTGTTCTAATATCTAGAAGCCCTATGATTCTGTTTTCTGCTGGCTACCAGTCTTACTGATATAAGTATCTATAGTTTTATATCTGTATGTACCTAAATATTTTTAAAAGTGTGCTGGACCTTGTGTTTACAATACTAAAATGTGTTAATAATTTCAGGCCTTGGGAATTATCTCTGTTCAATAATAGTTTTTCTTTGCTTCTGCCACACACTTAGGGCAGGAGATAATCTGGAATCACCTTAAACCAGTTTTAGGGTTTGTGATTGTGTGCGCTCTCTAGATGAGTCGAAGCTGTGTTGCAGCCTGGTTATCCAGCCTCCTAATATCGACTTCCAATCCACCACTCTCTTAAGATTTAGCTTTCTAGAGTCAAACTGTAAATACAGATGGTTTCTCCATGGCTGTGATTTTTGCTTCCTCAACTTCCTGATTTCTCATTTTCTTTCAGATATTTGACCTGTTAAAGCATCTATGACACGTTAATCCTTAAAATCCTTCAAGTATGTTTTTTATTATCTTGTTGTTCTTTTCTTGATTTCATCAGATAAAGTAATCAGACTTAATAGTTAGGAAAAATGTTTCATGATGTTGTTCTTACTTCATATCAGAAGATACATAATGTAAGTTTATCCCACTATTAGGGATTCTCAGTTTCATTGTTTATTAAGAGGCCTAAGAAAGCTTACAATGATTATTGAAGGAGTTTGAGCACCCAGAGAAGCTTGCTTATGAAGAACAAACAATATTGAACACTTAAGTATTTTTAAATAAAGATTAAATTTAGTACTTCAAAATACAGTGGGCTCTTGTATCTAAGACGTCAGTTTACATTTTTCCACTTTTAACATAAAACAACACAAGGCTTGATATGTTATAGTATAAAGTTATAGTGAATTATTTGAACACTCTATTAATGTTTATAAGACCCAATTAGCTGAAAAGAAATAGATTTAATTATTCTCTTAGGTAAGTATGATTTTGTAGTCCTAGAGATTGAAACATGTGTTTGGGGAAAATAACTGCTTGAAATATATGTAATCACCAAAACTAAAATAAAAATCATGTCAATTTTCATAATGAAAGAAACATGGATTATATTCATTCTTAGTCTGTCAATGAATTAGGGAGATATTCCATATATAACTATATACAGAGATGCTAAATTTAGCACATAATATAATAAAATATATACCTCAGCAACCTACTGTAAAATGACTTTTGTATTATTTTCCCTTTAAGGAAAAAAAACAAATAGATACTATGTCTACTAAATGTGGACTTATCCTTCTGATTTGGGAAAAAAAGCAACGATAAATGCAAAATCCACTTGGAGACCATTTGAGTCATCCTACACATTCAGTTTATTTCTATGAAAAATAATTCCAGAGTTGGTATTTCTACCCTTTACCAATCTGAACTCACATGATAGGACAGATTTTACAATGCTTTACTTAGGATTCAATTACAACAAAAATAACATTTAAAAGTATATGTCTGATATCTTTGTCAAAATGTTATGACAAATGTCACAACTGGATATTCACGACCTTTGACAAACTTCATTAGTATGTAACCTCATATTATCTTGTTAATAACTTTGGATGCAGTCTGTATCTTCAGATATCAGCAGAAGTTTCAAAATGATTATTAAAAATATTATTAAAAATATGAAGGGGGTGTCCTGTATGAGAGAATTGCTTAAAAACAACTAGTAATAAATATCTTTTACCAAACACAAACTAATCTGCCCATGTTGTTATATCTGACTGATAATGCTAGGGTTATCTTTTAACGTTAGGTAATTTTCCCAATATTTAGCAAAGTAAATAAGGCTCTTGAAAGATTTCTTTCTTATCACTGTCTCAACACTCTGAATTGGGAAGAAATTATTGGCATTAATTTATGATAGTACACACAATAGAATTCCACGAAGCACGAAATTCCCCTTTGAGCCAAAATCCATGTCTATTCTTTTGGCCATGTATTTAATTCTTGATTAAAGCAAGTAAAATTGAGAAAAGCATTTTTAAAAAGAACAAATGGTATGAATGGGAAGATAGAATGTCAAGCAGCTAAACTGTTTCTTGTATTTTGGTGAGAGATAAAATTCTTTAGTAATAGCAGCTATTCATTTTACCAGCACTCTGCAGCTCTAACACCATTCAGAACATACAACCAGTGAACATCAAGTATCATATTACATTGTCACACATGTTGTGTAAAATGTTTAACACCAGCTGGAATATCTTGCTCTTGTTATAATGTAGTTGGACAAAAAAAAGAAAGAAAGAAAGAAAAAAGAGATCATCTCTGGATAAATGAGAAGAGAAATTGTGTAGGAAAGAGAGATGGAAAGAAACCATGTGATATACTGTTAAAACTATCAAGGCTAATAATATTGATTCATTTGCCACTGAGATTCAATTTTAACTCAATTGCTACACGTGAAAAGCCAACAATTTATTCACAGAACAGGTTTCATCTGGAGTAACCCTTTGGAACTATTTCTTTTCTATGGGCCTATATATTACAGCTTGGATGATCATCTGTTGTCAAACTAACAAAACACAACCTCTTTATTCCTTTTCTAATCAGGAAATTATAGTGTGAAAAATGAAGATTGGTTTTAGGTTTCTCCATAACACTAAAAATTGACGTTTATGTCTATAAATGCACATAGCTGGCATATGGCTAATGTTATTGGAAGTCCTGTGATTCTTTGACTTTTGAGATATTTAAAAGAGTGACTATCAAATAAACTATATTGTGCTTTTTATTGGATATTCTATTATTGATTTCTAATTTAATGTTTTATCAGAAAATGTAGATTTAATATTTTTTAAATCATGACGTGTAATTTATAGCAAATTTTGTAAATATTCTTTGTGTGTGTTAGAGAAGATATTTGTCACTACATTTTGATAGTAGGCTTCTGCATTTGTTCATTAAGTTATTTCGATAATTGAAAATTTTATATTTTCACTGATTTTTTTGATAGTCTTAGGAAACTTGCCAAAAGGCGAGGTTTCTTGTGGGCACATGACAATAGCAGAATTGCTAGGGGGAGATTATGTTTCAGGACAGCAGCAACATGGAGGGAATTGATTGAAAATCTCCCATTGTCATGGTACTCTCTAAGTTGAGAGCAAAGATAGGCTTCTGACATGAGCAGAATTTGTGATTTGGGGAAA